>NW_004955471.1:9574144-9602550 GCF_000276665.1 Chinchilla lanigera
AAAAAAAAAAAAAAAAAAAAAAAAAAAAAGAATCATGCATGGACATGTTGTATTACCAGGAGAAGATCCGAGACAGTCAGTAGAGAACTGAAGTAGAATGGAAAGAACAAATAGGAGCATTTTGCAAAGGGAAAAGTAAGTGCAGCAGGGTAACAAAACTACAGTGCAGTATTTCAGGAGGTTATGAAATTTGCATTAACAAAAAGAATTGATTTTATCATTCTAGTTGATAATTGATTTTATCGTGTTCATGTATTTGTGTGTGTGTGTGTGTGTGTGTGTGTGTGTGTGTAGTATATATTAGCCAATACAGATTCCATCAAAAAGAAGAAACAAACGTTTAAAGGCCTTGAGGAGTGGGAATATTTGGCTATTTTGCAAACAAAAGGACATTTTGTTTCCAGGATGGATGAGAATAGGAGAATGTGCATGAAAACATGGAGGCTAAAAGAGAACAAGAAACTTCCGGTACCCCTGCATGGCTGCATTGTGGGCAGAAATCTATCTTTCCTAGCTTCCTGATAAAGCAGAAATCAGCTTCTGTGATGACCCAGCACCAGTCTCTGAAAACACCTCAGCAACGGATTCATAGTTACCCAGCGCATCGCGTTAGGAAGGCCCACACGGGAATATTGGTTTTATTACAGGTCTCCTTACAGCTTTTTAATTAGGAGAACATAGAGACAGAATGCTAAAGAACTTTTCCACTACTTCTATCAGAGAGACCTGAGCTTTATTCCCAGGAAGACTGGGAAGCAGTACTACACAAGAACCCCTCCAGGCCTGATTCTGTGTGTGATCCAAGGGGTATGTAGATGAAGGCGGTTCTTTTCAGGAGTTCTCAGACTTGCAGAGCGAGAAGCAGGGGCCCAGGGGCCCTATTCTGAAGAATAATCCTCGCTGTAAGGAAGGATCAGAGGAAGGAGACCATGCGCCCCTTCTGTACAGTGATGGAAACTTCCTGATAAACGTGTTATTTGGGTTCTACTTTCATTTTTGTGTTTAATCAGTGTACCTTTTACTATGACTGGTCAGGATAAGAGTGGGCTGGACCCCAAACCTGTAAAACTAAGAGGGATTTGTTTATGTGAATTTGATCCAGCTGTTTTATTGAGGTGTAACTGATGGGTGATAAACTGACTATGCTTAAAGTGCATGAGTTCATAAATTTGGCACATTTGTACACAAACAAAATATCAGAGTAACTGGCATGAACGACCTGAAAATTCTCACTGTGTGTTTGTACTCTTACTTGCTCACACCTCGTATCCTTTCTTTCTTTCATTGTTGGGCAATCAGCAATCCACTTTCTGCCACTGTAGATTAATTTGCATGTTATAGAAATGTACATAAATCAAACTGTATTTTATAAAAGAAAAAATGAGCATTACTAAAACCTTATGCACCTAGCTGTGCATAAGGAACTGCAAGGAGCAAGTGGAAAACCTGAAATACTGTCCCTGCCATTTTAAAGCTCTGGAATAGTCACAGCAGCAGAAGGAAATTCTGGGTAGTATGAAAATAGAACAAATAAAATATAGGATGACAGGGCTCTGCAGATTTGGAAATAAGTTTTCCTGGGAGATTACACTGCCCACTGCCCAAACAGAAGACTCTGAAGTCATACTTCAGGGCAGAGCTCTCCACATGCAAAGAATAATTGCTTAATATTTGTGCTTTACCATTTATTCCTATCAAATGGATGCTGAAACTCCCATAGTTGAGAGAAAACGTCTCTGTAAGCTTTGATATCAGAGACCACACCGACCAAGGGCTGACACTGACAGACTTACAGACTGTGCCTCTTTAATCACTTTTTAATTTGTGAAGAGACATCTTAGAACACGGTGATCATTGAGATTTTAATTGTCAGACTGTGCTCTCTAGTTTCACCATATGTTCCTACCAAAAGAAAGAAATCGAACAATTATGCCAAGACAGCAGCTATCTTTGAGATGAAAGCGGCTAATTGGCTAAGGAGGCATGATTCAGTGTCCTGCTTATCCGGTCGGAACAAGAGCGCGCTCACCCTTGCTACCATCTCAGGGGAAAATTTCTCTTCTCTTGGAAAAAATTTTAATGTAAATAAGTAAATGAGTTTTACTTAAGAATTTTAGAAGGTTTATATTAACAATTTTAATATAAGTAAGGAAATAAGATTTCTCTTTCCAGAGGGAGTACACATCACCATTTGATTCATTTAAAAGATACTCAGAAATTGTAACAACCTGCAGAGTGACTGCACGCACACTTGTGGACTGAGGAGCATTGCTTTGAGCTAGCATAGCGGCTGTGGCAGATACTGAGCTTGCACTGCGTTTTGGGAATTCTTAGCAGGGCTTTATGTAGACTGATGTTTTCAATCCTCACCACTACCTTGTGAGATAGATATTTTCAATTTTTTATTTTACATTACTATACATTTGTGGTGCATAATGCTTAGATTATTTGTGGAGAACTGTACCTATACCTAACATGTAGTAATTGCTTTTTATCCCTCTCCCTCTTTTTTTTAAATTAAGAAACTGACAAAACAACAATGAAGACAAAATCAAAACAACACAAAAACATCAAAATGGTACATGACATCAAAACAAAATGGCAGGAATTAGCAATAGTTGCTATATTATATACCGTTATCTTCAAAGAAGATGCTCAGTCCACCAGACATAAGAATGTAAGATTGATCAAACACTCAAAGACAGTAGCAAGTAAAACAAAACAAAACAAAACAAAGCATTGGAAATGATGCACAGCTTCACCATACAAGATGGAAGTTCAACAATGGTTCTCATACTGCATATTCTATGTTACACCTCAAACTTCTAGGAAAAGAAGAGCAAGTTCATCCCAAATCCTGAAGAAGGGCAGAAATTATAAATATCAGAGCAGAACTTAACACAATGGAAACTAAGAAAATAATAGAAAGAATTAATGAATCAAATAGTTGGTTCTTTGAAAAAAATAAATAAAATTGATAAACCCCTAGCCAATCTTATCAAAAAAAGGAAAGAAAAAACTTATATCCACGCAATAATGAATGAAAGGCATGATGTCACTACAGATCCCGTAGAAATTCAGGAGATCATCAGTACCTACTTTGAAAATCTTTACTCTCATTGGATGGAAAATGCAGAAGAAATGGAGAAATGGACAGATTCCTAGACACATATGAATTACCAAAGCTGAATCCCTCTGTCTTTTTGGTACCCATTCTATTTACAAAAGGTCCATCTCCCTAAGGATAGAGTTGCTTTTTGTTTTTGTTTTTGTTTTTTTGGTGCTGGAAATTGGACTCAGGACCTTGCATTTGCCATGCAGGCACCACACCACTGAGCTATATCACTGGTACTAGGGATAGATTTTTAAAAATTGCTTTGATAGTAACCATTTTGAAAAGTAATTTTTAGGATAAGCAAATTACTTGTTCCAATTTAAGTCATGAATGAAAGGCCAAGCCAGGCTTTTCCACCTAACATCTGCCACTGAAACTGCATTGCTAACCTCAGCAATACCTTCTGTAGTAGTGGAGGTGATGTGCACTTAATTAAAACTTGGGCTCAAATTTCAGTGTTGACTGTGACTGTTGAGATTCTTCAACATCTCTCAATTTAAGATTTACATCTACAGAAAATAAAAAAACAACCACAATCATACCTATGCTAAAAGCTGGATATGTTGCTTAAAAATAATACAACATACTTTTCTCCCTGTGCTACGGAATGCTATGCCTAAACAAGAAGGTTTTGATCCGTTTTGGAGTTGGGGTGACTCTTTCCCACCCCCTGCCTCACTGAACTTTTTGGAGTAGACATATTTAGCCTGGCACCTGCTGAGGCATCGACGTCTCCTTAACAGTATCACTTCTGAAGTGTGGTTTGTCTCTGTCATGGTGTTTACTTTTCTTGGCTGATTTTTAAACTGCAATATTTAAAAAGAAGTACACTTCCTGCTAAGTAAACCTGCTTTTTAATGTTCTAGCCTATTGGATGCATTTGTTTTCTCCAAAAGTTCAACAAGTTGGGGGCCTTCCTTCCTTCCTTCCTTCCTTCCTTCCTTCCTTCCTTCCTTCCTTCCTTCCTTCTTTTTTTCCTTTCTTCTCTCCTTCCTTCCTTCACTCTTTCATTCTTTGTGCAATTTTTTGAAACATTTCTTACAGGCTTACAAATGACTGCAGTAAATTTTAAGATATAAAAAGGACTTCTTTAAAAGTTATCGTTTTCCAAAATGCATGAAAACCTTCCACTTAAGCTTCTGTCTTTCATTTTGACAAATAAAATTATTTGAACAAATACTTCTCCTGCCGTGGATGCATTCCCGCTTTGATCTGGAATATTAGAAATCACCTATGGAACTGAAAATAATTTGCAAAGTCAAGATTTATAATACTTCTGCAGATTGATTCTTAGTATTATAATTTTAGAAACCTATAGTGAGATGATCACCTTTTCCAGGTATTATTGAGCATTGTGGCTAAGCCCAGTTCTGGTAAGCTAGTGGAGATCATTTAATTAGATTTCACACTTGACCACTCCACATTGCTGAGAAGGCCAGACATTGAGGCTATTTAAGTAATTCTAACATAAAGACTGGCAGTATAGGTTTTGAGTTGAAGTAACGCATCTCAGTGTCCTATTATTTCCAATGAGATGTCCAAGGCTTGAGGTGTGTAGAGGTAGGCTTCTCACACACAAGAGACTGTTACCCGTGTGATGTGACATAAGTTGTGGCCAGGACCTAGTTTTTGCTTTTTTCCTTTATGTTATCATTCATTCTCATATTTCATATTTCCCTGTCTAATCTACTTAACCTAAACCCATTTTTATTAACAGATATGCGCTCAATTGCCAAGAGGGATGAAATAAGTTAGCAGCTGAGAATGCGGTGTTATGAGTCATTTTGGTGAGACAGCACTTTTTTCTTAACACATGGGTGACTGGTTGATTATGTGTCTCCTAGTGTAAAGGGGGAGCCTGGGAGGAAGTGGTGAGTTTGGAGCCCAGGTCCCTGCACTGTGAAAGGAAAATGTGTGAGTGGAGCAGTATGGGTGCTGGGAGAGTCCAAGCTTCCAACAAAACTAATTTTCTACAACTGTCTTTTCAGATGTGTGGCTTTCATTTGCTCACTGTACCTTTGTCTTGTCACTATTGTTTGTATTCCTTCCCTATGTTCTGGACAAAATGCTCTATTCAATATAATAATAGCAACACTGTTTCTTACTCCTTGGCTTGCCTATGCATTTTTAATGACAGGTTCAGGCAAGGAAAATATTTTCTTTCTTTTCTGAGCACATTTCCTTTGACTATGTTAATTTATCAATTTTCTTATTTTCTGGTTAGTGTGTGTGTATCTAAGAAACCTCTGCCTCCCTCCGTGTCTTGAAGATGCTCTCCTATGGTTTAAAGCTGCTTAGTTTTCATATTTGCTGAAGAGAAATGAAAATGTATATCAGTGTAGACACTTTTGAATGAATTTTTATAGCAACTTGGGAAACAAATTACTGTCAAGAAGAAAAGGATAATCAAATTGTGTTATCTTTATACAATAAAATGGTACTCACCAATAAAACAGAATGAGGCACTAACACAACAAACGGAATGACCAAGGGTGATTTATACAAAAGATGCCAACACAGAAGAACCCATTTATATGGTCCCATTTATAAGAAGACCAAGAACAAAGGGAATGAACTGAAGTTTTAGAGACCAATAGTCCTTCGCTCTGGAATGGTTTCTATTGGCCACTCCTGGGCAGGCAGGGGTTCTCCAGGGTGACAGGAATGTTCCGCGTATTATTTCAGATGATGGATGCATGACGCATGCAATTGTCAAAATCTCTCCAAACAAGAGCTTAAAACTGGGCATTTGATTTTTTAAGCCTTGTATTTGATTAGTTTTTAAAGAGTTAGATGGACATTAGAAGGAAAAATGGCATTGTGTCAATAGCAAGTCTGCTATTAGTAGAAGTTTCACAAATAATGTCACAGGTGCTACACTAAAGCCAGTGACACCACTCACAGACCCTGGCTGTGCTCAAAGGCTACATCAGCCTGCACAGTGTCACCTCCACTCGGCCCCACAGGCAGGTCTGCTCTTAATGTACATGTATATGTACATAGAAGGATGCTGGGTAACTGTACCGCTGAAGTTTAATGGCTTATTGAAAGGACCAGTTAATGCCTAATTTTTTTTCTTTTTGACCAATTTTGCATGCTTATATCTGGTAACCTGAACAACTAATTTGAAGCAACAATATGCAATATAACAACCATTGGTGAATTCCTACCATCTTGTCTAGAGAAACTCTGTATTGTTTCTAATTTTTTTTGTTTTTATTTTTTATTATCTTTAATGGTTTGATCAGTCTTGCGTTCTACATCTGGTAATCTGAGCAACTTCGTTGAAGATAACAATATGTAATATAACAGCCACTGTTAATTTCTATCAGTTTGCTCTGAAACCCTATATTATTTTACCATTTTTGCTTTGTTTTGTTTTGTCTATGTTGTTGGTATTTTGCTTTGGTTCTTTTTAAAATTATTCTCTTAAAATAAAAAAAATAAATAAACAAAAACCAGCTGCCAGGTTCGGGCCAGCAAACCTTCATAAGAGGAATGCAAAATGCATGAAACAGAGGCTACCTTTGCAGAGGGTCAGGGAACTTCACTGAAATGAAACCCTGAACTGACTGGAACTCTCACATTTACAGGGGCGCAATAAAGTCACAGTATTCTTCCGAGAGCACAGGTTCATTTTAGGTTAGCAAAGCATGGTTATCGTTTGGCTGAATTATGAACTTCCATCTGATCATCCCCTCAGGAGATTCCTTGTTTTCCCCACAAGCCATCTCTGCTCGAGTTGGCAAAACATCCCCTCTTCAAGATGTTTCCAACCCTTAGAGGTAGTGGTCTTCTGCTCCAATGAATCAACCTGAGCAGACATTGATCTGCTGGGTGTTGCCAAGCAACTCCACAAACAGCCAATATTTTTGATGCCCATTTTGTTTTAAACCCTTTGCATACGTGATTTTAATTAACTGATCTTTGCAGGATAGCAGAGAGTTAATGTGTGCTGAGTATGCTGCTTACTATTCCCCTTGCAGAGGGGACCTGGAATGCAAGCCTATGACTTTAAGCAAGGGAAAATTCTTCAAATGCCAACCCCTGAATGGGAAATGTTAACGAAAAAAAGATCCCTAGACCATCAAAGTGCTATTGTTAGGCTGTTTTCGTGCCCAAGACTAGTTCTATGTAAAAGTTTTAATGAAGAAGTTTATCTTCAGCATCCCATGGGCGTGTGTGTTTTTTATACAAAGCTAAACGCACTTTCACAGCTGCCTGAGAGACTGGAGTTCACCTCAGGGGGAATTCTTCTCCCAGAAGTACCCAGAGCTTCCTTTTATGTTCAGTACATGTTTGCTTTCTTTCTATTCTTACAGTGAGCTTCAGTGGTAAGTACACTTATTTCTCCATTTAATGTGAGATAAAAGTGAGATATAAATGGTAAGTAACTTCCTTGAAGGCTCACAGCTTAGAAATAAAAGATTCAGCATCGTAATTAATTCAGTTTGAAGTCAGAGCGCTTGATCAGAGCATGCTGTGACTTTCTGATGTCCTTTCATCCTTGTGTTATTTGCCTCCAAAACATGTGGGCTTAGTATGTAAATCATTCCTTATTGCACTTTCATTTCCTCAAAAGTGTACTGTGCCTTAGACCATGGGAACAAAAGGGGCTGCTCCGACACGGATCAACTAGAGGAGGACAGTTTGCACTCATGCTCCAGGTCTGTCATCCCAACTCATCCACAGTCAGCCATTTTCTCCGGTTCCTCAGTATTTACTAAGCAGCTACTCTATGCCGACAACCTAATTTGGCCTAGAGATCTCCTGGGTTCTAAAAGGACACACCCAGAAAACAGTTTCAAATTACAGGAATTTCAGTTTCAAGGAGGACAATGCCGCTTTGATAGTGAAGAAAGCAATTTTGTGGCTGTGGAGGACGGCCTGGGCAGCTCTCCTTGAAGGAGGGGCGATTGCCTCCGTTTTGGCTGAGCCTGACCCTATTTCAATGTACTGATACGTGCAGAGCTGGCTGGGACTTTTCCTTATCCCTTCAGCTGGCTTCCAGCAATGCATATCGGGGTGGCTGAGGTGCCCCCCCATTCCCTTGTACGAGGCAGGACAAAGCAGGACGAAGAGCCGCTGCTCCACGCTGTCAGCTGGGATCGAGCCTCGAGATGGAGGCTGTGACTTCCTGGGGCTTAAAGGGTTGCACATCAGAGCTAAGCTCAGGCCACAAAACGTGAGATCCTGTCTCAATTGTGTTGTGCAGATCACTCTTTCTGCACATCCTTCTCTGCATATTGCAGAGGTGATCTCAGGCCTCCTCCCCAGCCCAGCTCACGGCGCTCACCTGCGTCCCGCCATTCCCACAGTCACTCGTCCTCAAGCCACTCCCTTCTTCACGAATTAATAAAACTTGGGTTCAGACCTGGGTAGAGTTCCTAGTTCTGGATGGCCATCATTGTGGCTGGACCTAGGACCCTTTGGATCCCCAAAACTGAAAATATCCCTTGGTGTCTTCATTCTCGCCATGGGTTGCACTGGAAGTGGTAGATTGGAATTAACCCACTAGAATCCCCATAACTTTTCCATGGGACGACAAATAGAAACTTCCTGGGCTGCGCTGGGGACTGGGAGGGGCTCTGTATATGTGGCAATCTGGGAATAACTTAGTAGCGTCTTCACCATGGGTGCCTCCAATTCCACCTTCTCATCGACTAGCAAAACAGACTCACCTAGGATAGGAACGTAAAACAAAAAGGTGAAAGTGTTTCCTGCATCTATTCCATGTGTGCTAATTTTTCAATGTTGCTCTAACAAATTTATCACAAATTGCTAGTTTCAACAGCACCCATTTATTAACCTACAATTCTGAAATATGGAACCCTCCTGGGACTAGAATTAAGGTGTTGGCAGACTTGTGTTTCTCCTGAAGGATATGGAAAACGTGCCAGTTCGGCTTTCCCAGGCTTCCAGACAGCGCCCTCCCGGCCCAGGTGTCGTCCTCATCTCAAATGTCACAGTGCAGTGTCTTCCAGTCTCCCTCTGATTACGACCCCACTTCTCCTTGTCAAGGCCCCTGTGAATACAGTGGACTGTCTTGGATAATCCACGATACTCTCTCCTTTTAAAAATGCTAAAAGTACTCACATATGCACAGTTATTTTATGCAAGCAAGGGAATTTATTTTTAGCTTCTGTGGATTGGGACATGCACATCCTGGAAAGGGAGACATCTTCATCTTACTGCATTACATGAAAATTATCTTATACATGCCACAAAATTAATCATATGGGGAATTTAGGTTTCCATAACATTATATATTTAATAGTGAGGAAGAGTGTTCTTTTCTAAAGTAAATTACCTTTTCAATTCTCCCAAAAATGTCTCAGAGGGAAAGAATATTATGAAAGCACTCTTGATAGGCACAGAAATTACTTCACAGCAGCTGTAGATAATAGACATAGTTTAAGAGCTTTCCTCTTTCTCTTCTGCTCCCTTTCTCGTTCCCTCTCTCTTTCTCTAGCTTCTCTCTCCCTCCCACACCATCTCTCTAGCACAAACATGCATGCACACATGCATACACATGCACAGAGAGGGCTACACCTCCTTTAAGTATCATAGCAAACACACAATTATAAAGAAACTATCGAGTTCAGAAAGTATATTTTCACTTGAATTTAAATATAAATTGCTCGTACAAGGACAAAAATATTTAAAATGTCCAGGGCATTGTCTGAGGGGTGTGAAACTTCTTTCCCAGGAGAGATACTCTCATGGCTTAAACTAAATTTATGGCTGAGATTTGATGAGTCAAATCTCTCTTCCCTTGAGGGCACAGTGCAATGCGCTGGACTGGAGAGGTGAGTCAGAAGGCAGCAGCTCACGTGGAACTGGCTTTTGAGAGGCAGAAAATAATCCCTCTTGAACAGGTGCTTTGGAAGAGTTCCCTGAGCTGTTACCATGGGAGAAGTGGGACTGAGGATAATTAACCACCCCAGATAAACATAGTGTATAGGAGGCAGCATCCTTTCCACGTGTGGGAGGCAAATGGACTAGAAGTTTACAATAGCTGCAGTTAAATGAGAATAAAGTTGAGCAATGATGACTCAACTACATAAGCCCCCTTTTACCAAAAGAACCAGAACAAAGAAAGTAACATTACTTTCCTAATTTGAAATGTGTACAGTCCCCAAACTGCAGGTGTACAGTGGCCGACAGGAGGACGAGATTTCCAAACCTATTGCTTAGTAGCTCAGTGGCATTACACAAAGGACAAAGCCTCGTTGAGTTTTAGATGCTTTAATTTTTTTTGAGCTTGTTTTTATTTTTGCATGTTCCATTTATATTTGTATATGTTTGTGCTACATAATAAAAAAAATTAATTGTGGAGAATTTATACATCTACATATCAAATTTTGATGCTTTTTACTTGATTCTTTACTTTTAAAGAAAGGATAAAAACATTTACCTAATTTGCATTTCAGTGCTATTATGAAGGTGATGATAAACCTGAATAAATATTTGAGAAAGAACTTGGTATACTCTACAGTAATAAAACTCCATACAAGTTTTTAAAAACATTTATGTTTACAAAGCACTCATAATTATGCATGATATATGAATTTATTAATATTAACAAATAATAATTTCACATGTGAAATAAATAGTATTTGTTATCTGGGGATTTGGGCCCATTTTGAATAATTAATATCCAGTTGCATAGTAAAATTTAATGAGCTTTGACAGATATATATTTATCTCTATACCTAATCTATATCTATATCTATCTCTACATCTATCTATCTATCTATCTATATACTAAAATTTCCCTCCCAATCACTGTAAAGAATATTTTCAATGTTGTCTCTCAGCAGTACCCTTACATGTTAGGTCAAAATGTTTAGAATTTCGTAGATGTGGAATCATGAAACAGATACTCCTTTGTTCTTTTTTCAAGCTAAGTAGAATTCCACTGCACTCATGTTGCATGATCTTGTTCATTTCTTTCTTTATTGATCAACATTTGAGTCTCTTTCATTTGGGGATTTTTATCAATACAACTGTCACAGAAATTTTCATGGAAAACACTGCATTGACATAAGGTTTTCATTTCTCTTTTGTAAATACCTAAGACTGAAGTAATTGTATTAAATGATATGTTAGCATACCTACTTTCCTAAAAGATCATTCAGCTGTTTTACAAATGGTCGTGTGCTTCCACCTTCCCACAATAACCTAGTTAGTGGTTCAGTAGAACTGACCACACCCTTCCTCACAAGGTTTAGGTACAACCATGTGAATATTTATGCAATTGTACTTCGCTGAGGTTTCAATTACTTTTCTATTGGTAATTTTGAACAACATTGATATGATTATTGATTCTCATCAATCTGAAGTACCTTTAATTTTTATATTAGATTAAAAAAATGAGTTGTAAAAATTCTGCGTATATTCTAGACACGATTTCTCTGTCATTTGGGTGCCGTGTAAATACTCTCATCCACTGTGTAGCTTGCATTTGTATTTTCTCACTCATATCTTCAGAAAAGCATATTTTATATTTTGAACTATTTTAATTATCATTGTATTTTTTCTGGTTTGGTCCATGCTTCGTACATCCCAGCTAAGAAATCTTTTGTACTTTTTGTTTACTTTTTCATATCTTTAAAAATTCTTGATTTGAGCTTGGGCTCTGTGTAAGCTTTGAGATTTATTTTTTCAGGGCAGATGTCTTGGTAAAACTCCACTTCTTCAGTGATTTTGCCTTTTTCTTTGAATTACCTTCACAGCCTTGTCAAATCCAACTGGCCATATGTGTGTACACACGTTTCTTTCTGGGCTTTGGTTCTTTTCTGCTGATGTCCTTTCTTTGGTCACATTTATACTGTCTTGATTGCTGTAGCTTTATAATAAGTCTTAAAATGTGGTAATCTGATTTATCCAACTTTTTTCTTTTAAAGATTACTTTAGTCATTTTAGGGCATCTGCAATCCTGTATAAGTTTTATGAATACATTGTCAAATTTTGAAAAAAATATTGCTAGAATGTTTCACTTGATTTGTGCTAAGTCTATAGATCAACCTGGGATAAACTGACATCCAACAGTATTGAATTTTTTGATTTATGATCAGTTTATCTCTGAATTTATTTAGGTACTCTTTTCTACCTTCAGTAAAGTTTTGTAACTTTTCACTCATTTTCTAGAAACATCTTCAAGCATTTCGTATTTTTGAATGCTATTTTAAACTGCATTAAATTTATTTCACTTAGGATTTTATTTTGCCATCATATAGAAAAGTGTGACTATTCGTCTTGTTCTCTCTGGCCATTGATTGCTTCTACTTTTTACAGGGTTTTTTTTTTGGGAATTTTCTACATAACATTATCCATTTTTATACAAAGGACCATCTTATTTCTTCCTGTCAATCTCCAAGTTTTCCTTTCTAATGTTTCTGTGTGTCCAACTCTACTGGCTAGGTCTTTGAGTACAGTGACACACACTGACGGCCAGTGTGAGCACCTTAGCCTTGTGCCCAACAAGGGATAAAAACAGTCCTCCAGTATTAAGTGTGATGTAATTTTTCTGTTGCTTTATAAAACCATCATAATGAGCATTTCTTTCTGTCTAGTCAGCTCTTACACTTTCTCATGAGTAGTAACTTTTATCAGTTTTTCTCTACCTTTATCTAGGTGCTCATACAGTTTTGCTTTCCACTTTATTGTGTTGTTAGTGACTTACATTTGTTGATGGATCAGTAGTGTTGAGCCAGTCTAGCACACCTGAGATAAGTGTGGCATTGTCACTGTATAGTAAATTTTTTGTATGCTGCTAGATTCTGTCTAATAACAAATGTTTTTAGAATCTTTCTTCTACATTTATTTATTTATTTATTATTACATTTTATTTATTTATTTATTTTGAGGCAAGGTCTCACTGTGAGACTCAGGTTGGCCTTGAACTCGTTATGTGGCCCACACTGCCCTTGAAATTGTGACAATCTTCCCGCCTCAGTCCCCTGAAAGCACTTTTACATATATGCTCAAGTGTGATGTTGCTTTTAGTTTTCTTTCCTCATAGTGTCATTGATTTCCTTTTTGTCAACCAGGATAGGAGAAGGAAAGATTCACAGAAAGAGAAAGAAGACAGGAACACAAAACAAAAATGGTATTATGTACCTTTCCCATGAGAACAGGCAATAGAATTGCAGCAAGAAAAAGAGGGATGTGCCTTTCCTACTAGAGTTTAACTGACTTCAAGCATAAGAATTCTCTAATTTATTTGATTGCTTAGCTGAATGCTTTGTTACTAATCTGGCAAACTAAGTTACTGCCTGGTGAACACAGACTTCTGCCTTCTCCGTGGAAAGCATTCACCTTAGTGTCTATCGACGCTGGACTTTATCATGTGCTTTGCTTTGGCTCATGGACTGTAAAGGAAAGTGGTGAGACTGTGGACATTTTGTCTAGCCCTTAAGAAAGAGCATTTTTCTGATTGCTCCTTTGAATATCTCCACTCCCCGTCTTAGTAAACAATTGCGGCTTAGATAGAAGCTGTTCCTCTAGCTAGGGCCCAAAATAGGATGAGAAAGGAAACCTAGGTGTGATTGGCATTCCCGAGAAGAACTGGCAACCCTCAGCCTTGTAAACAAGAGAAGGCATTTCCCGCTACACGCCGACAGTCTTCGGTTATGCGTGTGCGGAAAAGCTGCCAGATGTGTGGGTTGGCACTTACATGCGCACAGACTTAGGAGAAAGTTTCTGCGCATGATTACGGAGGAGCATCTCCACTGGGCCAACGCTCCATGGACAACAGTGTTAAATTCCAGTAAACTCTGGACAAACATGAAGACAACAGCAGCAACAACAGCAAGGTCTGAACACTAGTGGCAAGACAAGTGAGCACAGGGAGTAGGGGAGGGTGGAAGGCCACGCGTTGTCCTGCGGAGTAGCTAGGATTGAGACGGCAGGAAGCACAGGAGTGGTTGGAAGGCAGCTAGGGATGGTAAGGTAAGAGGGAAGGGCGCAGAATGAGAGCTAAAGGAGAGCACCAGCCTCCGTAGATGAATGCTAACAAATATATGGTTGGCCCCAGGACTCTGAAAGCAGACAATGTCTTATAAAATGCCCACTTAGGAAGAAAATTATTGAAGTGAAGTTTCAAAATATTTGAGATTGGCTGAGTCAACTACTTCTAACAAAAAATTTCAGCATTCTTCAGAAGAACACAAAGCAACCCAGAGTCTCTAAAACATGTCATTCATTTTGTCCTAGATACAATAATTGGAAAAAAAAATCACTAAACAAAAAGAAACTAAAAAATCTAAGCCGATATCAAAGGAAAAGTTGACTAAGATAGTGGAATTATCCAGCAACAATGTTAGAGCAGCTGCTAATAAAAAAATACCAGCATGTTCAAGGACGTAAAGTAAAATATGCTCATGAGAAATGAAATGACGTGAAATATCTGTAAGGAAATTTTAAAAAAACTTGGTGAAATTAAAAGTAGGTGAATGTATTAGCATACAGAAAAAATAAATTAAAGATATACTTAATATCTGTGTTATATAGATATAAATTTTCTTGTATGGGAAACCCAAAGTATAAATAAATTAAAGAGCACAATAAAATGGAAAATAGTGGGAAACAGGGAGATAGAAATTTTTCAAAAGGAAGACGAAGCAAGAGATGGAGGCATGGGAGGGAAAGTAGAAGGTTAATGAAAAAGACCAAGGGGTGTACTGTGTAGGTGCTGTCTCCCCATAGAGAGCATAACTACCATGGACTGCAAATACATGCTATTAAAAATTAGAGATAAGCAGAAGAGACTAAGGGGTTTCGATCAAATATCAAAGCCTTACACATAGTCCAGAAATAGGAAAGACTTCAGATATATGAAAGCAAGTGAAGTGGAAACATATTTGAGAAAATATTTACAAAGTTCTCTTATTACAGAGTTACATATTCCCACATAGTAATGGCAAAGAAACACATCACATTTGTTGAAAATTAAAGGTAAAGACAAAATTGTTATAATGCAATCAATGGCATATTATATTCAGGTGAACAAGGATTTGACCTTCTGTTGGGCCCACTGGAGACTAGAAAATAGAAGGAAATAGCTTTAAAATACTGAAACAGAAAACCTATACATCCTGAACTCTCAGCCAACCAAAATATATTTCGGGAACGAAGACACAAGACAGTGTTTTCAAGTGAGAGAAGACTCAGACACCCATCACCTGCGGACCTGCACTAAGAAATGCAAAAGGAAGTTAGTCATGGACTGAAGGGGAGTTGTAGATCACAGAATCTTACAACTTAGGGAAGGAATGAAAACTCTAGAAATGATTATTTCAGAGGGTTTTGGAGAACAACAACAAAAACACAAAAAAAACTAAGATTAAGAGTTTGGTAAAGGATTTGGGATTTAATTAATAATTTCAGATTTCACTTCTTAAATGAAAATAATTGAACATGCGAGGAAAGATGTGTAAAATAAACACAGAATTAGAGATCTGAATTTAAAGTAACAACGTAGCTATTGAAAAAAATGCATTTTTTTTCTCAATATTGATGGCAGTTTTATTCTTTAATGTCAAGGCAAACATTGGATTAACAAATACGGAACTATTATTCCTAGGGGAGATCTGGAGTCCTGGTCCTACTAGCGTCTGGTCACACATCACCCCCAATCAGTGTGTAACCTCTATGGTATTTGTCTCAGTTTAAAGACACACCACTTTGTATATGTTTGTTACAAATAGTTAATTGTGTGGGTTTTGAGTGATTTAAAACAGGGCACTTTGGAGACTGTTTTTCTTAGATTCATTGGCCAAAGTCCTTGTAAAGCAAGCCAGTTTTGTCAGTGTTGAAAGCCTGTTGCAATATTCCACGTAACTCTTCTACATGTAGTAAGTAACTTAAATTTTTTTTCTGTAGTCTCCTGACTTGCAGACCCCACCTTTCCTCTGGGGTCAGTGTTTCCGCACCTTCTGAAACACAGGAGTCAGGCAACACGAGCTGCCCCTACCTACCGCCTTCTGTTTCACCTTCACAGCAACGCCCTCACACCCAGTTTCTGTACGTTTCACCCTCACAGCAATGCCCTTAGCTGAGGTTCTTGTCTTCTCGTGAATCCAGTCATTCCTTTGCATCTCCATAGCTTCATCATATGCTGCAGATTTCATGGGCACCCTTCCCAGTTGGCAAGTTTCTCCCTCATTTACCTGCTGTACCATATTGTTAACTCTAACATTGAACTCACAACCCAAAGCTCCATAGATTGTACAGTAACAAAGCTTATCTCACACAAACATTTCCTCTGCCAGCCACATCGGTCTTCTTGCACAGAGCAGCGCTAGACAGCACGCATTAGCTGGCATGGTCTGCTGTAACAAAAACTCCACCCATCAAGTAGCTTAATCAACAAACAGCTTAAACAACAACATCCGCTTCCCCATGGAGCTGGATCTTGGAAAGTCAAGGGTCCTCTTTCTAAAACAAACTTTTGCCCCTTTAACTTGTAGATATCGAGTTTTTTGTTTCCACAAAAAGAATGTAACTGTGTCTCTGCCTGTAAAAGAGTCTGCTGGTGGGAGGAGTAGGTCTTCAATTCATTAATTTTGGAGAGATGCAAGTTAGCTCATGATGCAGGGCTCTGGCACCCTACTTGGGAGCTATTTTGAATCTTGAAATTGTCAGCAGGGATGGAAGGGAGAGAAATATGGCAAAATCTGTTGTTGAGGAGCACTTGCTTATAAGAAAGTAACGCATCACCTTGCCAGACTGAAACTGAGCAACTCAACAGAACGATGTGAATTTCCTAGCTCTGCTCATGTCCTCAAAGACCTATGCAAACGCTGTGTGTCAGTGTGAAACTTGCATGTAAATTTCAACAAGCCGGAAAGTTTGTAATTATTGAATCTTGAAGAATGATGAAACCATGCTGTGTTTGTGTTTGCTTTTCAGAAACTTAAATCCTTGTTGGAAACCTTAGTTCAGAGGACAGTTTATACTTTCACCTGGTGAGGAAAAGCAAGATGAATTATTTAGACTGATTCATGGTCGATGTGTAGCTGGTATATTCTGGTTTGTTCTGTTACGTGAATGGAGTTTTAAGTGCAACACTAAAAATGATAGCTCAAACTAGCTGAGTATGTCTTACGCATGAACCACTGCTCGGAGAGCTTCACTAGTGCAATGGCTCTGAGGAAGACGGCGTCATTAAGCTTATAATAGAGATCAGGAAATGGAAACACAGGAAGTTTTATTAACATTATAAATTTGTAAACATTGTGTCCTTGTATCTTTTCTCTTAGTCATCATAAGGAGGGCATGAATATGTGTTCTACTTTTCTGTAATTTTATTTATTTTTGCCTTTTTGAGACAGGGTTTCTCTATGCAGTTCAGGATGGCCTTGAACTCACCTTGTAGCTCAGCGTGGCCTGGAACTCACAGTGATCCTCCTGCCTCAGCCTCACTCCTGAGTGCTGGGATTACAGGCATACCACAGCCCAGCCTTTGTGACTTTAAAGTTAAACATAACCCTAGTTTTTTCCAAATATAGCTATTACCCAAAAATAAGGGAAGAGGATAAAACTGGTATATCTGTTACACACACACACACACACACACACACACACACATACACACAGCATTCACTTTTGTGTATAAATAAAGACATTCAAATTCAAATTTAATTGCTTATTTTATCTTGCAGGTCTGAAATCTCCCTCTCCATTCTAGAAATTTTAGCTGAATCTGTTCCAGTGGGGCATATTTGGGCAATCAAAGGAGCAAGGGCACCCTGCAGCTCTGGTGACGCCTCATGGAAGAAGCTTCATGACTGGGCTGATGGACCTTGTGGGAAGGGCAATCACAAGGAAAGCCTGAGAAGTCCAGTGCAGTGAGGAGACAGGTTTCCAGTGAACAACTGGGCTGGATTTCACTAGTAAACATCCTGTCCTCTTGAACATACTGTTTCCTAAAAGTACTTTGTGAAGCTAGTGGTACTTATAAACCTGAAAAACACCTTCAGTGTAAGCATGTCAATAACAATTTAAAAAGATTTATATATTTCTAAAAAAAGGGTTCAGTTCAACTTTTCAGTAATAATTTCTGAGGTCAAAGGTATTTAATATTTAATATATTTTAAGCCATTTGTGAAAAAATTCTAAATAAATCAGGCTTATGCACATATATATGATAAAAGGTCAGGAACTGAAGAAATATGAGCTAGATGCTTTCTTACCCCTAGAAAAAGAATTTAACATACAGATAAGTGAAGCATATAGAACCCTGAATAGCCATGATCAGACAAAAAACACTACATGCCTTGTAATGCTTCAAATATCAGAAATACAACACACAGAATTTTAAAGGCTGATAGAGAAAAAGCAGTGAATCAGCAACGGGGGAAAACTGATGAGAATTACAACAGATTTCTGAACATAAACTTTAATGACAAGGAGAATGTTCCAGCTTTTATCTAGGTGTCTCCCCAAAGTCTCATGAGCTCATAGGTTGGGTCTTTTGGAACTTGGCAGATGTAGGGCATGTGATGCTGGGATTAAGGGTGTGTCCACTGACTGGAATCAGCACAGTTCTGGGTGTGGCTGAATGAATTTACTGAAAATGAGAGCACCTAGCTGGGTGTGGGTGGTGCTGCCCCAAAGCGTTGTAGTTTGGATACGATAAAAGGGAAAGGGAGGCTGCTGCTGGCTCCTTGCTGCTTCCTGCCTGCCCCACCATAGACTGTGTCTCCTCTAGTGCCTCTCTGCCATGCTACCCTGCCCTGGACTGTGTCTCCTCTGTGATGACCCTCTTTCACGTTGTGCTGCCTTGTAGCCAGGAGACTCTGGACTGAAACCTTTGCAAACTGAGCTGAAAGAAATCATCCCTCCTTTAACGTGCGGGTATGAAGTATTTCATCTCAGCAAAGACAAGAGTAACCAAGACAGAGAGCTCTTAAAGAACACAGCTTGTAACACACATTGTTTTATCCTGCAAAATTATCTTTGAAAATTGATAGAGACCTAAGATATTTCCATGACAAAGAAAATCTATAGGCATTCATGACCATCAAATAAAAAGCCCAATCACATATCTTATTTTTTATAATTTTGCTTAAAAACAAAAAAAGATACAGATCTATGATTTATTGAAATAATTCTTCTCAATGTAACCCAATCGTCTTGTACCATGATGCCTATTACAACCATCTGGAAGATTTCTAATAAATTCTGTCACTAGATTCCCTTTTCATAATCTGTAGTGTGTGACCTTGTCTTCAGTGTTATAAACTTCTCAGAAATTGTTGATGTGCTTCAAGGGTTAAGAACTTTAAGTCTAGATGGTATTTGTACTGTGTAAGCCAAATTTTAGTGACCATTGATGAATAACTGATTTCTCTTCTCAGTCTTTATTTTGTAATTACTTTTATTATAGCGGTTTCTCACTTTTGTTGTAATTAATTAATCTATTAAACTACAACTTTTGTTGATATTTTATACTCTGCTTATTTCTACTAATCATCCAGAGGAAATACCTTTAGAAATGTGTACATTTGACCCTATGTCAGACGTGGGCTCTTTCAGCCACCCTGAAGTAACTGAACTGACAATTTCCTAGCAATGTTCAGTGTTGGGAGCTCAGAGAAAGTTGTTCCATAGAACTTCTGGGTCCCTTTGGATAAAGGCGTAACGCCTGCCTTTTTCATTTAATTTGTAGGGAGGACTCAGAAAGACCTTTTTAATCTCCTGAAGGAGTGCCTATGTTGACACAAAAATAGCTCAGGGCTTCTCTTTGTGGCTGTCTTCCAGTGGCACACATAATCTGCATGTGATTGCAATAACTCCATAACTTCAACATCCGACTGTTATAAACTGTATTAAAAGTAGAGCAAAGTACTTTCCAATCCATCGGCTGACTTCTCTCCGGGAAACAAGATTCTGTAGCAAAAGTGTTACATTACTTATTCCTTCATGCGCTGTCCGCCCTCGGCCCCGTTACTGGCATTCTAATGAGGTCCTCCAGCGAGGCTCTGATCCTTGGGGACAGACTGGTTTTTTCCTCTGGCCTGCTACTATCACCAAGCAGGCATGACGGATGACTGTGCCCTCCTTCCTTCAGACCTATTTTCCTTTTTCTTGTCTTGAGAAAACCTTGTTTTCACTCTTGCCATTTATAGTCTGCTGCCCCCACTGTGAAGTCTGCACGTCGCGTTGCTTGTCAATTGACAGATGTGATTCACGTGCACTTTCCAGCTGAGCCTGTTAGTGGCATAATTAATTCCTTCAAAAGTGTATAACTTTGTTTGCTGTATAGTTTTCTACCTGTGACTGGTCTCAGACTGCAACTGTTAGAAAAGGAATACACACTAAGAGTCTGTGCTCTGTTTGACAAAGGCAGGTTTATATTGACAGCATCTTATGTGAACATAAAGTGTACTCTGAAAACCTGGAGTGTGTAGGTATACCAGTGTTGGCTGTATTTCTAGTTCAAACCACTTACTTCATTTTCTAGGGTAACAAGTGGTGTTTGTACAGTTTTATGCAACTCTACTGTGTATAAGAATATCTAAGGTAGCTAAGAATACTTACAGAATTCAGTCTTCATACTCAAAATACTCTATGCAGTTGAGAAGAAAACTGCTAAATTTGTGATGTGTAGAGGTAGAATATGTCATTGGAGGAACTTTATTTAGACAATAAATAACATTCTTTATATTAAAAAGCTAGGTTTTCTCACATATTTCCTTTTTCTCACCATTACCAAAGTGGGAAAAAAGAAGTTATTGCAGCCACATAGTTTATGGTATTTTTCACATCATAATCAGCAAAGAACATGATCAAATTGGGAAAAAGACAATGAGAGAAATTTGTAGATTTTTTTCTAATATTAATATCAATCAGCACTTATTTTTAGAAATTATGTATGTTCCTTAATCCATAATCATCTTATTTAGTTTCTAGGGACATCATTTGCCATGTTGGATTTAGACTTACCCTTTCCTCTGTAGATTCCTTTTGTACTGAACAATGTAGAACCAGTAATGTGTTAGTCACTTTTCTGATATTGTGGTGAGATACCTGAGCCAACTGATTTTAAGCAAAGAAAAGGCTTAGATAGCTCGCCATTTGGAAGGATCAAATCGCAGGTCCATCTTTTTGGCATTTGTTGACAGCAGTAGACAGCAGTGGAGGAGTGCCTGTTGGAACAGGCCAGCAGGGGGTATTGGGCTTATGGTCCCATTCAAAGCGATGTCCTTGGTGACCAAGAACGACCCACTGGACCCCTGTCCCAAAGCTCCTACCTCTTCCACTAGGCCACCCTGGAGCCCAAACCTCTGGGATCACTGAACCCAGTTTCTAAACCACAGCAAGTGACTCCAGTGAAAATCTGTCCTAGATCCAGATTGTCTCTCTTGAATCTAGGACACGAATCCTTAGTGTTTTCTCACAGTCAACAGGACGTTGTTTCTCAATGACAAAGCCAAGTGAAAAGATATTCACTTACATTTTTTCCCCTGTTTGTCATTCCTTCTCATTTGAGAGTTCTTTTGCAAAGGACACTATTTTTATAGCTTTCCATCTTTCAAAAGGGGTGATCCATGTGCTGTCAAAATTTCTAACTCCCAGGGTGATAATTTCTGCAATCTTCAGGAAATTTTGAAAATTTCCCCAAGAAATATGTCACTTGCTCAATTCTGCCACAAAACTAACTTTGGAGCAAACATTTTGTTAGAGAATTTTGAAAGTATGAGTGACACATCCCACTCCAGTCCTCCATGCCTTGTTCCTCAAAAATGAGGAATGTAATACTAAGAATATGGAAGGGACAGAAACTTTTTACAAATAAGATGCAGCAAATTAAATGGAGCTTATATATATCAGCCATATCGTGATGTATTTTATCAATGACAATTGAATCCTCTTAAAACATTAATCAACTAGTTGATATCATTGTGTCCCCCAATTTTTTTTTTCAAATAAATGGAAGTGAGTACTATTGTACTTTAAAGAATCAGGCTCCTGACCTATGGGAAATGTTCCCAGTTTATCCACTCTTTCTAAGATTTGAGTCTAAACAGGGATCATTTCTGCTAACTTGACAGTCAGTTTGCTCTCACATACTTTAAAAATTCCAGAACTGACATTCAGTTAGAGAACAGTTCCAAAGAAAAGAAAAATGCATCCTCTGTCTCTTAAGGAGGAAGAAATGTCTTTGGCCCCTTATCTGCTTTCTCTTTTAAATTTAAAGCTGAAAAACTTTGTCTTGTACAAAAAATGATTAAGATTTCAAAAACCCAGTGAAGGCAAAAAAAGCAAAAAGAAAAAACATAAGGGACATGCATTCAATTGGGTATAGAATAAAAATAATATTTTGCTGATCCATTTAATATAGCATTTAAACCAAGAAAACATGAAAGTTGCTGACAATTTATTGATGCTGACAATGGTATTCTAAAATTAAACCTTTCTTTCATTAGCTAAAAATATTTTCATTATGTTTCTCTCCCAAGAAAATGGCATTACATCATTGCAGTTATGAAAATAGTGGAACACTGCTTATCACCAGAAATAGCTATCCTCCCAATTAGCTATAAGATTTTATTTAATGTGGCTAAGACATAAATGACTAAGTATATCAAATGGATGATCCTGACAAGCCAGTGAACATGAGTAGTCTGTAACTTTGTCAGCCTCTGTGATTCTGTCCATTAAGTGGGACATTTCCCAGGACTGGGATAGTTCAATGGTACTATACAGCTAATAAACTTCCTAAAATGAACCAGATAATTACAGAAATTTTGCAAATCTAGTATTACTTAGGAACATACTGGCTTGAGAAAATCACTTTATGCTAATCACCCATGCTTATTTTCCCTGGCAGGTAAATGGATAACGAACCCAGAGACTTCCTCCATGTTTCTACCATTTGATAATAAGAAAACCATGCCAAATATCCATGAGGGTCCTGCCACAGCACTAAGTTCTTTCAACGCAATGTCACATTTCATTTGCAAAATACTTTTGAAATCTCCAGTGCCTGGAATGTTTCCTTTCACTAAACAGGTGTTCAATAAACTGCCAGTGCTGAATGCAGGTCTGTGAAGAAGGTGTGGCAATGTCCACTGAACAGAAGAGGACCCCAGGCTAAGCCAGTGGTATGATTGTGCTCAGGTTTACATTACAGTGAGAAGCAAAGGCAAGGTGTAAAGACACGTCCGCCCGACTCACTGCAACACTCACGTTTTGATCCTTCATCCACACAACTTCACCTAGATCCTTGGGTCCTTGGTCTTTTATTAGGAAAGCAAAACACATGCTCTTTGAGGCTTTAAACAGGAAAATAAACAGCCTTTGGAAAAGTGACAGCAAATACAGACTTCAGAGCTGGGTGTGCAAGCTGAGAGGTGACATATTTTCTCATGTTGGAAAACTGATCATTTGTTCGATTTGTTGCTGAGCATAAAAGTTGAGCTTCAGGTCTTTCTTTCGGTAGAGTTTGCACAATGTCTCACCCGTATTTCCAAAATCCAAACTCTGAAAAACCAAACTTCTGAAACTCATGTGGCTATAAAGCCTTCTTTCACTTGAGTGTCTTTGAGTCCATATACTCTCTTGAACTGAGTTAAGACTAATTCCAGGCTTTATTTATCACACTTCTGAAATTTATTTATTGTTCTGTAAGAATAAGAAGGTATTAAGCCATGAAGTTTTGGATCTATCTTTAGTGAGGGGGGCTAGAATACTAACAAATTACATAATTTTATATATATATATATATATATATATATATATATATATATACAACTTTATATATATACAACATACATATATAACTGTATATATACATATACAACTTTATGTGTATATATATACATAAGAATTACTTAAATTTAAAGTAATTTAAGTAATTCTAAACAAGAAGGACAGCTATTCACAAGATTTTGGGTTGAAGAACGGAGAGCTTGCTCATGCTCCAATGATTAAAGCTGTAGAGAAAAAGAGAGTTGTGGGTAAATTTTTAGTTTTATAAGAACTTATTTGAAGATACCAAAGTACCTACTGTAGAATCATGTTTTCTTATTTGTAAGAAGTTGACCCATTGGAGACCATAAAATAATTCAGAAATACTGCCATGTCCCTTATGATACTACCTGCCATTCTAGAAGTCAGAAGTACAAGGTAGAGTTCCAGGAGTGACAAGTTCATCCAGGAGCTGTTAAACAGAATAAAACAAAAGGAGCCTCCCCAGCTATTCCTTACACATCCAGCTCTTTTTGGACATCCATTCCTTCTCTTTCTCTTACCTGTATTTTCTCTTCTCTGTTCTATACCAAGCACAATCAGAACACATCTAGGAAATATTCAATAAAGATTAACTTAAAAAAAAACAGTCACCTTACACCTCTGTGTTGTTTCCTGGTTTGAATAGATTTTCGTTGACATGACCCTACTGAAGGCACATATAAAACAAGCAGAGGAGAAAGGAATGATTACTACATTTGCATTTATGGAGGGATAAAATCATGACCATTGAGGTAAGGGACTATTGTCACACAGGTGTTTAGTGACAGCTGAAGACCACCGTCTAGAATCTTGACTCTTAGCTAACTGAATTTCCCACTATGTGAAATGACTTTGCAGCTGAACTTTCATCCGTTGCCTAGGGCTGACTCCGGGTATTTTTCCTTTTACACAGTTGTTACATAAAAACCATGCCCAAATCTTCCACAAATATCATGGAAACAAGTAATAGAAAAATTATATAAATTATAGAGCAGTATGACTCAGATTTCCTGCTTGCTTCACAAAATGCTTTCCTGGCCTGTTCAAGGTACAGAACAGAATTCCTAAAAATGGCACTGTTAACATTCTTGTATTTTTTTTTTTTTTAATGAGCATCCGGACATCAGCCAAGCGCTCATTTTGATACTGCTGGAACTAATGTTGCACTTTATAAAGTGAGTCACGGCGTGCTCCTGAGGTGTCTGAGGATGCTGTGGGTTTTCCCTGGGGCGACCGGCACCGTTTCTGTTGCTGCCTGACTTCTGGGCCCTTGCCGCCTTTCCACACGGGATTCACACACAGTTCCTTAGGTGACTGCATGACCATGGAGAGGGTCCTTAAAACCTAACTCCCTTCCATCCTCACTTATGAATAATTAGTCTCCTCCACATATTTTTACTAGCAATACGAAAGTGCAGCCGTTTCTGTGTCTTTGTGCTCAAGGGCATCCTGTAGACCGAACTGATTCTCCTCAGGTTCCCGTGGTGAGGGCTGAGAGCCAGGTGACCAGCGTGATAGTGTTTGGAGATGCACCCCTGGGAAGACAGTGAGGTAAGCTTGTGAAGGTGGGGTTTGAATTCTTACAACAAAGACCCCGGGTAACTTGCCACCCCTTTCTCTGCCCCAGGGGGACACAGAGAGCAGCGAGACATCTGCAAGACAGCAAGAGGCCTCACGGGCCAGCTGCGCTCCATCGTGACCCAGAATGCGAGAAAACACACTGCACATTCGAGCCACTCAGCCTGCGGTGTCTCTCACAGCAGCCGGGCCAGGATGATACAGAGTTGTGCCGTCTCACTGACCGTGATCAGTGGCTTCATCTTTTTGGAAGCTGCAAGCATTAGAACAGGTCATGTGTTGCATGCTTCCGTCCAGTTCAGTAGTATGTATTTGCTGTGTATGATAAGAACATATATGACGCGGCGGAACGTGATCACGTTGCCCTACTGGAAGGGTAACATGTTTTACTGAAGGCCCATGGTCTTCTAGTTAATGCTTTGGTATAAAATGCCACCGATAATTTTCTTGAAGTTTTCCGAGCTCTACTATCTCATTTCAGATAATACTCTAGAGTTGTCTTTGCCGCTTAGTGCTTCCTAGGATGCTTCCAGGCTGGGGCAGCTCACTTTCTCGATCTCCCAGGAGGGAGCCTTCGGTCCTCTTGAGGAGACCCATGCTGATGTCTTACTCCCGACTGCCTTGGACACTTGCTGCTCAGTCTACGCGAGCAGACCCAGGCTGGTGGCACAGGGTCCAGCTGAGCTGTTTGCACTCTGCTCACTGGTTCTCACTTCAGTTCCCTTTGTCCCCACGGTTTCCCAGGGAATCCTCTGCTTCTGTCATGCAGCCACCCCAGGGCGCCCTTCAGACCCTCAGCTGCACAGAAGCTCCTGGAAAGGGCCGTCACCCTGCTACGGTGTGACCAGGGCCAGAAACCTTCACGGGGATGATGGGAAAGGGGAATAGCACGGAAATAACTTGGGGTGATGACAGCCACACGTAATTTCCATAAAGCAAAGACACACCATGGAAACTAAGGTCATGAAATGTTTGATAAATATGCAAGTTCAGGGCTTCTGTATGGGCTCACTTTGTCAGCGATTAATGAAGGTTTCTCTTTGTACCAAATGACAGGTACAACCACTCTCAAGAAGAAAGAATCAGAAGCATGTATTTTGTTACTTTTTATCAATTACTTAAGAATTTCCAAGACATTTGCTTCAGAGATATATGGAGATGTTGTATAATCTATGAGCTTGGTGAGGCGGGCGCACCTGTGATCCCAATGCACCAAGAGCCTGAAGCAAAGGATTAGGAGCTCAAGGCCAATCTGGACAATTTGGGAATTCAGCAAACCCCACCTCAAAATAAACTATAAAAGGCTGGGGAGAGAGTTCAGTTCAAAGGCCCTGCCTGAATCCAATCCCCTGTACCAAAAATATAGATGATAGACAGATAGATAGACAGATAGACAGAGGATAGAAAGATAGACAGATAATGACAGATGGATATACAATAGTTAACTAGCCAGAGATCCACTGAGATGGTGTATGTAGTAAACTTCACACTCTCTATTTCATTAATACTTTAAGTATTCTGCATTCTTCTTATCTCTAATTTTGATCAATATTATACCCTCTGACACATGGAATACTATTCATTAAAAGAACGAAGTCCAGTCATTTGCAACAAGACGGATGAAACAGATTATTATGTCAAGTGAAAATCACAGGAGAAGTATTACATACTGTCACTCATAGGTGATACCCAAAGAAGAAACTGAGAACAGAATTGAGATTATCAGCTTTTTAGGGAATAGGAGAGCTGGGCATGGTGGTGCATACCTGTAATCTCAGCACTCTGGAGGCTGAGTCAGGAGAATTGCTGCGTGTTCCAGGCCAGCTTTTGGTAAGTTCAAGGCCAGCCTGAATTACACAGTGAGATCCTGACTCAATAATAAGTAAATAAGTAAATAAATAAATAGAAATAAAACAGGAAGAGAGAAGAAGGGATAGGATCGGGAAAGTTTAACCAATGGGTCAATGGGTACTAAGCGACTGCTAGAGAAAAGTGAAGGCTCTGGTGCTCCCTTACAGAGTAAGCATAGATAATGGTAATGTACTGAACACCTCACAAAGTCAGAGGAAAGAGTTTTGAAGGTTTTAACCACAGCAAAATGACAAGTGTTTGAGGAAATAGACAATTTTAATCTGATTTAAAATTTGCACAATATCTGTGTACACATCAAAGCATGACATGGCTACTCCCATGCGCATGTACATTTTAGGTATTAATTAAAATGTTTTAAAAATATAGTTCTTGCAAGAGTCCATTTGACCAAACAAAATTGCCTTAATATCAACCTGGAGCGCACCCTATTTTTTGTTCAATCTTTTTGATGATAAAACTAAATTCTTTTAGCTGTGAAATGACAGATCCATTGTCAGTTGAGCACGAGGGAACAGCATTAGAGCTCAGTTTCCTAAATCTTGATCCAGTATTACTGCTTTGTAACTCTAAGGTCACTTTCAGAAGCCATATTACAGGCATTGGTGCATAATTTTTCAGACTATTTGAAAGCCCCTCCCACAGTCACCCCACTGGTTGCTTCTTACATGGCAGATACCATGCAAAGCGTTTGCCATAGATGAGCTCATTTACCTCCCAGGGCAGTCAGCAGCATCTCCCGGGTTAGATGGAGACTTGAGGGACAGACTGGCAGCACCAAGCCCTCAACCCTGCTGTCGGTGGGTGGCAGGGCAGGATTTTGGCACCGTCTGACCATCCCAAAGCATGCCGGGTGCTGTGCCATTCGGTGCCAAGGTCCGCATCAGCCGCCACACCCAGCCCCGTTACTTCTTTGATCCCGGAAGCACTGGGCATTCTGAAATTCTCCTGTGCCTGCTCTACACTGCTCTAAACAAACTAGCACCATATTTATGACTCATTCTTACCAAATCCAACATTTTCCACAAGTTTGCATGCCAACCTTCTAGCTCTACATTCTTTCCTTTTTTTTTTTTTTTTTTTTTTTTTGGTACTTGGC
>NW_004955471.1:9602661-9606095 GCF_000276665.1 Chinchilla lanigera
AGGCGTGCACCACCACATCCCTCTACTTTCCTTTCTTCCTCTTGTCTCCTACCTGCTTCTTTTATTTTAATATGTTTTGTATTGGTTAATTGTGTGTGTCTTTACAAACCACTATATATGAATTTTTTTTTTTTTGGAACAAAAAAAGAGCTCATAAAAATAGTAATGACTAAATGAACACATCAATTAACTTCAAGACTCCATGCTTTAACGCTTTAAGAATGCCCGTTAAGGATTCATTAACTGGAATGACAGCTGCCTGCTACACATCCTGAAGAGTTCATTGGTGAGCAATCACAGTCTCTCAACATGGAAGTATGAGGTCTGATCAACAAAGACAGCAGATGTTTAAATTTGAAAATTCATATTACAGTAAAAATTGCATCGTCATGAGTCCCCTTCAAACCCCTCCCCTCACTGACGACACATTCACCCATCACTTGCACTTCCTGAAGCACTTCTGAGGGTCATCTTTCCTGGCTGTCTTTAACGGTGGTGTCTCAGCCCCCAAACTGTACAGAATCCACCCAAAACATTTGCCGTCACTGTCATTTTGACTTTGTAGAAAATCCAGAATCTGCCCCAGCCAGATCAGGTGAATAAGGTGAATAAGGACACATCATAGTAGTTTCATGACAGAAATGACACTAAATGCTTGACCAAAAAGTGGTGATCAAAAATAGAGTGAATGTTTAAATTTTAAAAATTATTACAGGAAAAGCCACATAACCATAACCCCCCCACCCTTTATGATACTCCCCCTGGCTTTGAGCACATTTAACCCTTCACTGCTAGCACGGGCCTTTTACTGTAATAAGGTTTTTAAAAATGTAAAACATTCTTCAGATTTTCAAATGCCCCTGGGTAAACAAGGGTCTCTGCCAGGGGAATAGCTGGTACTCAAGGTTCACAGAGGCTGAGTCCAGCACGTAAGTGAGGGAGTGCTATGGTTTGTGTCTATGTCCCCGCCAAAGCCTCATGCAGTCATGAGGCGAGCTTCTAGAGGTTATGATTGATTCATGGTCCAACCTTGGGATTGTGGGTGACTGTTACACCCGCCCTGGGGTAGCAGCCTGCATACAATGTAAGGGAGGGAAAGAGGCCTGCTCTCTGCTCCTCTCTTTTTGCTCTTGCTGATTTTGCTGTGTTCTGCCCCCATGAACTGTTGCCTTCTGCCATGTGCCACTGTGCCTTGGAGCCAGCTGAGAATGAACTGAAACCTCCACAGATTGTGAGCCAAATAAACCCTTCCTTTGTTAATTGTGGGCATCAGGTATTTCATCCCAGCAATGAGAAAAAAGTAACTAAGACAGGGAGTCACTGCTTCCCAGCCCTAGGAGTGAGCGCCACACTTTTTGATGACTTTGCCATTTTTCCAAGACAAATGTAAATATGCTAAAAACCCAGATGGGAAAACTCTTGTTACTTCAGATGGAAAAGCACTGCAGTTGCTGCTTATGTTATACAGAGAGAAGGTGTGCCGTGGGCATTGCATTTTCTTGTTTGGGAGACTTCTGTGGTCAATGTTTGGATCCCTGCTTTTTCCAACACTGAACTGCTGGTAAATGTCCGTATCAGTACAGAGACGGGTGGCATCACCACGTGGATGCAGAGGTGTGAGGCCAATAAGGAGATCTTGAGTTCTGTTTACAGTTTATGGAATGTTTTCTGTTGGTGTTTTTTTCAAAAGGAAGTAAGTTCACAATTTTTTATTTACCAAATGTGAAAAATTAGTCTTTACAAATTGTTAGTTTATTCTTTTTCTTGAACCTTGCTAAGATTCTGTCTGAAAGAACAAGACATATTAAAAATGAACAAAATGAATAAACAAGGTAAAAAAGAAATCCTTCATGGCGAAATTAGCCTGTTTAGATTCCCATAATGAGATTCTCAAAGGTGATTATATTTTTCATTTGAGCAACGGTGTATTTTTAGAACTGAGATGAACTGTGAGACTCAGTAATATTCACTTAGACAAGAACAGTGTTCTGGTTGTTTTTAAATTATCAAAACCAAAAATCAGATCTACACCAACAGTCCTAGGTTTCTGCGTAGAAAGAGTGCTTTAGTTCAAATTTCATCCTAGAAGTTATTTTTAAAAGATCTTTTTCAAGAGCGAAGCATTTCCAGTTTGAGCAAGGATACTTTCATTAAATTACAAACGAGTAAGTCCCACGACAGTACTATTCGCCGTGCCTCAGTTTCAGCCTGGAGGGGAATGGATGTTTCAGAATTCAAATGATGGGCTTGGTGTCGCACTCTTCTAATCCTAGCACTAAGGAGGCTGAGGCAGGAGGATCGTTGTGAGTTCGAGACCAGCCTGGGCTACAAAGTGAGCTCAAAACCAGCCTGAAATGCACAGTGAGACCCCTCAGAAAGATAAAAAAAAAGAATTCAAACGTTGCCGCGGGGTGAAACTAATCGCAGCAGCTGTCTTCTCCCCGTTTTCAATCACTCTCGGGGAAAGCAGGATTAGATACTCACTGTCAAACACAGTTTCTCCATTCCGGGCTGTTATTTTTTAATTCTCCACTTCGGAGTAGTAAAATGTCGAAGCATGTAAAATACTCAAATACTCCCGCGTACGAGTCGCGGGCCGAGTGGAGGAGATGGGCAGGCTCTGTTCAGCATCCCGGCTTCACTGAGCTCAGCTCAGCTCACTCAGGAAAGTTATGACGGCTGGTTTTTTGTTTGTTTGTTTGCTTGCTTTTTTATTTTAAAGAGAGTAGTACATGAGAAACATACAAACAGAAAAATAGAGCAGTAGCAGCATACCAGTATCACCAACGTAAACAAACCAAAGAAAGAACATTCAAAGTGATACAGGGTCTCAAGACAAATTAATACAAATTAACGGTGGTTGTTACGTTGCATATCACTCTCCTCAACTACGTTGCTCAGATTACCAGATGCAAGAATGGAAGATTGCTCAAGCCATTAAAGAGAATAAGAAAATAATTCTTTGATAAAACCGTAGAGATAATACAGAGTTTCACCAGACAAGATGGTAGGAGTTCACCATTGTAATTCCAGTGCATACTGTTACCTTCAGATCAGTTGCTCAGACCACCAGACACAAGCATGCAAAGTTGACCAGAACATAGAAAAACTGTGAACATTAACTGTTCATTTCAATACACCATCAGACAGCAGCAATACAGTCATCGCAGCTGTTCATATATATATTTATATTTTGCCTTCTTTCTCTTTTTTTCTTTCCCTCATCCTGGTCATTCCTTCCTTTGAGAAATTTCTTTCCCTTTCCTATCATCTATTGTACATTTTGAGTTTTACCTAGTCTTTCAGGCTCCTACACCAAGGAGACAATACGATGTTTACACATGTGGGTGCAATTTATTTCACTTATAAGTATGGTCTCTAGTTGCATCCATTTACCTACAAAAGCCTCGAGTTTATCTTTTTTAATAGCTGAG
>NW_004955471.1:9606195-9643845 GCF_000276665.1 Chinchilla lanigera
AGTATGGTCTCTAGTTGCATCCATTTACCTACAAAAGCCTCGAGTTTATCTTTTTTAATAGCTGAGTAATACTCCATTGTATAAAAATACAACTTTTTTATCCATTCCTCACTGGATGGGCATCTGGGTTGTTTCCAAGATTTAGCTATAACAAATTGTGCTGCTATAAACATGGGTGCACATATATCGCTGTGGTATGCTGTCTTTAATTCCTCTGGGAAAATACGCAGAAGGGGAATAGCTGGGTTAAATTGGACTTCCAACCTAGTTTTGTGAGGAATCTCCAAATTGATTTCCACAGTGATTTCACCAATCTACACTCCCACCAGCAGTGGAGAAGTGTTCCTTTCTCCCCACAGCCTCTCTCTTTGTTATTGGTTGATTTCTTGATGATAGCCATTCTTTCTGGGGTGAGCTGGAATCTCAGTGTTGTTTCAGTTTGCATTTCTTGAATGACTAATGACGTTGAACATTTTTTCATGTACTTATTTACCATTAGTATCTCTTCCTTAGAGAAGTGTGGGTTCATCTCAGATGCCCATTTTTGGGTTGGGTCTTTGAATTTGGGGGGCCTACGACGGCTGTTAATGACCGAATCCAAGCGCACCGACAGAACGAAAGCCCTTTGCATGGCGCTTATTCTTAGTCGGTGGGGAAATTTGCCAACGTTTCGCCTTTGCTGACGGAGCAGGCCACCTTCTCTGTTCGGTGTCGCTGCCGAGGACAGGCGTCTTCCCCTGGGGAGGAGGAGAAGCAGCCGGTGCAGCTGGACCTCAGCGTTGCCAGCGCGGCGCGCGCTCACAAATGCTGCCCCGAAAGGTCCTGACACGCCCAGCTTAGGGCCACGTGGGAACTATTTTCAGCTCTGACCCAATCTGAAAATTAGCCTCTTCACCTAAAAGTCACATTTTAGAAAACTCCTCTTACGCAGGGAAGATGGACCTGAGAATAAAAAGGCAGCTGAGGGCACCGCAGACTCAAGTGGGGGCACCCTGAGCTCTGGCCGATAGCCAGCGCTGAGATGCGTCGCATGCACTGTAATATTTGTGCTTGTATTTGCTGCCCTTTATTTAATGATTTCTAAATTTGTTTTTTACCTGACACTTGGACACATAAGCACCGTACATGTTAATCAGGCACCCTGTGGTGCTTTGACACATGAATAGCTGGTGTAATGTTTTGTGTCAGGTTGAACACACCTCTCCTCAAATATTTATCACGTGTTTATATGAAGTTTTAAAATCCTTTCTTCTAGGTTTTGCGACATCCAGAACATTGTTGTTGTCTATTGTGATTTTCCCATGCAGTGATTTAAATATCCTTTACTTTGCCCGATGTTTAACCGGACACAGCAATGTTAAAAAACTGTACAATACCTAAGGTTGACTCTGCCTAGAGCCATGTGAGCCCTATTCTGAGCATGATGGTGAGCACAGCACGGGGTCTGATTTGCCTTCTACCCGCCCCTCTTTGCAGAGGGTTAGCCCTCCTGACGGTAAGGGGGAAGAGTGAAGGACTGGGCAATTTATACTCTCCCATCGCGTTTCTTGTTGGGAACTACGCTCCTCACAGCCACGCTGAGTTTTCTTTCCACTAAAACTTTATCCAGATAAAATATTTGCCCATAATATCAGCACTCTGGGAGGCTGAGGCAGGAAGATTGCAAGTTTAAACCCAGCTTGGGCAAGCTAGTAAAAACCTGTTTCAAAATAAAATATTATTATACTAATAAAAAAAAGGTTGGGGACATAGCCTAGAGCTAAGGCCCTGGGTTCAGTCCCTGGTATCACAGAAGAAGGAAGGAAGGAATGAAGGAAGGAAGGAAGAAAGGAAGGAAGGAAGGGAGGGAGGGAGGGAGGAAGGGAGGGAGGGAAGGGGAGGGGAGGAAGAAGGGGAGGAGGGAGGGGAGAGAAGGGAAGGGAAGGGAAGCAGGGGAAAGGAAGGGAGGGGAGGGAAGGGATAGACTGGGTGGGACTAGAATGACTAGAGAACCCTCTGCAGTGCATTCACTGCACGGGTCCCCAGGGTGAGCATGTCTGCAGCCTCCTCCAGAGAGAAGCAGGGAGCAGTAGGACAGTTGCTGTCAGAGACACCAGCCAGAAGTAAATAAATGCAAAAGAGAATTTTGCTTTCTGCTTAATTAGGTTCCAATCTCTCAGCCATTACAGATACCCATGTGATAAATGATGACGGTAAAAGGAAAATATTAAGAAGTTTAGCAGAGTGCAGCACCCGCTATTATTAATCTGATGACCTTTTCATTTGTAATCTTTGCATGTGCCATTACGTAAAGTGAAACATGCAGGAAAAGATACCCGCAGAGGAGATTTGTTCGTATTTTAAAGTGTATAAATATGGGCAACGTTAACCACTGGAGACACTCTCATTTTTAAGGTTACAAATTCTTAATGAATTATAATTAGGTATCACACTTCAATTACTCCTTTACATAGACAAAATGTGTGCTCCTGAAGGTTTTTTTGTAAATAAAAGTAAATCTCTCCCTTTTATTTATGCTAAAATCACGTAGCTGGGGCAAGTATACTCTTATTAATTAAGCTCCTTTTCCATTTTATGCCTAATGCTATTGTTTGTTTATATAGAATGAAGACGTAGGAGTCTAAGGGAAATACACAGTGGTCATCTACAGAAAGTACCTGAAGGAGAAAAAGCCGGCTCGGAATTCTCGGTTGCGTTCTGCTTTTAACAAAGGTGGAGTTGTCTGGACCAGATTTACTCTCCTCCCATAAACATCTAGGAAATTAAGTGTAAGACTGCTGCGTCTGAGTGGGAATCAGGGACCACAGAAGTCAGAAGATACGAGACCAGAGTAAGGGGAATAAGTGTGGTGAAGCTTTCAGCACCTCAGCTTTCTGCCCAGGGGGTTAAGGTCAGGGTCAGGGTCAGGGTTAGGGTCAGGGTCGGGGTCGGGGTCAGGGTCAGGGTCAGGGTCAGGGTCAGGGTCAGAGCTATGTCAGAGCCCCCTTGAACCTGTTGCTAAATACCAAGCAGAATTTCTTAGGGATTCATCGCGTAAGGTCAGGCACGCTTTGATCAGGGAGCTGTAAAGTATTCACAGAACTCATTCAGGTTGGGATGACACTGAAGTCTGACTGCCCACGCTGCTCAGCCTCCAGTGGAGCATCGGCCTTGTCCTGGGCCCTAGGATCCTTTAGGCCTGATCAGGAGGGCTGCATTTTGAAGCTTCTCAGTTGATTCCTGTGGTCCATCTCTCCTCTTCAAGAACTTCTGTGCCCTCCTCCTCTCCAGTGGGAGCAGAGTATAGCGACTTTGTCTCCCGTGGTGCTACTGAATTTAGTTATTAATTCTAGGAATCTTCTGGTGGAGCTCTTGGTGTCTTCTCTGTAGAGTACCATGGCATCATGAAATAATTATAATTTAACTTCTTCCTTTCCTATCCTTACTCCTTTTATTTCTTTCTCGTGTCTAATTTCTCTTTCTAATATTTTGAGGACTATATTCAACACAAGCGGTGATAGTGCACACCCTTGTTCCTGATTTTATTAAAAGGAAAGCTTTCAGATTTTGTCTACTTAGCATGATGTTGGTTGTTGGTTTCCCACAGGTGGATTTTATTAGATTGAGATACAGACCCTTTTTTCTAATTTTCTACAGAGTTTTTATTAGGAAAGGATGTTGGATTTTATCAAATGTTTATTGTTTGTATGTGACTATTGAGATGCTTGTGTGGTTTTTGTCTTTGCTTCTGTTACTATGATGTATTACATTTATTGATATGCATACACTGAACCATCCCAATCCCTGGGATGAAGCTTCTTGGTCATGACGTATAATCTCTTCAATGATTTGTTACATTCTATTTTCCAGCACCTTACTGAGGATTTTCACATCTGTATTCATTAAGGAAACTGTCCTGTAGTTTTCTCTTTTTGGTTGTGTCCTTTATTGGTTTTGGTTTCTGGGTAAATCTTCAGAATGACTTCAGGAATACTACATCCCTTTCAATTTCATTAAAGAGTTTGAGGAGTAGCCACATTGGATCTTCTCTAAAGTTCTCATAGAATTCAACAGTGAATCTGTCAGGACAATCTAAGCTTTTCTTAGATTTTCTTTTTTATAATTACTTTTTAAATTTCATCCACTGATATTCAGGATTTTTAATATCATCTTGCATCAGTTTTGCCAATTCATATGTATCTAGGAATCTATCCATTTCTTCTGAATTTTCCATTTTACTAGAGTACATAATCTCAGAGTATTTAAAGATGATCTGGATTTCCCCTGAATCTGTTTTAATTTCACCCTTTCTGATTCTAATTGCATGGATTTTGGTCTTTTCATTCTTGTTTTGATAAGGCTGGCTAAGTGTCTATTTTGTTTAATCTTTCAAAAAACAAAATTATTGACTGATTGCTTCTTTGTAGCAGGATACAAAGTCAGCACTCAAAAATCAATAGCCTTCCAATATACCGGTAACAAACGCAGTGAAAGAAAAATTAAGAAAAGAATATCTTTGACAGTGGCATCAAGAAAAATATGTAGGAATTAACCTAACCAAGGAAGTGAAAGGCCTCTATGATGTCAACTGGTAGTCTGGAAAAGGAGACTGAAAGGGATATCAGAATATGGAAAATGTCCCCTGTTCATGGATAGGCAGCACCAATGTACTGTAGTCAAATTGCAACACTTCCCAACCGCTCTACATGTTTAATGCTTTTCCAGTCAAAATACCAGCAGCATTCCCCATGGACTAAAGAAAGCAATTCTAAAATTCACACGAAACCAGAGGAGATGCAGAGTAGCAAAAGGAATTCGGGGCAACAAGGGCAAGGCCTGGGGTGCTACAAACCTGACTTCAAATTATATTCCAGAACTTCAGTGATCAAAAAAAAAATTGTATGGCCAGGCATGGTGGGACTTGCCTGTATTCCCAGTACTTGGGAGGCTGAGGCAGGCCATCACCGTGAGTTCAAGGGCAGCCTGGGATACATAGTGATTTCAAGGCCAGCCTGAAGTGCATAGCGGGACCCTGTTTCAAAAACAACAAAAAAAATTGCATGGCATTGGCAAAAAGACAGACTTGAAGGTCAGTGGAGTAGGATAGAAGATGCAGACACAACCCCCGGCACGCTCAGCCACCTTATCATTGGTAAAGGAGCCAAACACCTTTCCTAGAGGATAGACAGTCTCTTTAATAAATGGTGCTGGGAAAACTGGCTTTCCTCATGCCAAAGATTAAAGCTAGACCCATGTCTCTCACCATGCAGTAAGCTAAAATAAGAATGGATCAAATATCTAAATATTAAAACAGAAACATTTATTCTTGAAGACATTGGTTTAGACAAAACTTTATAAAGAAAACTCCAGTTGCACAAGAAATATTATAAAGAATCAACAAATGAGATCGTACCAAATTACAAAGCTTCTGCACAGCAAAAAAACCACATGAAGAGGTAACGTACAGGATGTGAAAATTTTTTCCAGCTACTCCTCAGACAGACGACTAGAATATATAAATAACTCAATAAATTTTGACCCCACCCCTAAATTAAAAATCATTCCAAAAATGGGCGTCTGAAATGAATAGACATTTCTCAGATTAAGAAGTACAAATGGTAAATAAGTAGATTAAAATGCTCAACACTGCTGGTCATTTGAGAAATGCAAATTAAAGCAACACTAAGATTTCATCTCACGCCAGAAAGAATGGCTGTAATCAAGAAATCAAACAATAACAAATGCTAGCAAGGCCATAGGGGAAAAGGAGCTCCTCTCTACTATTAGTGGGAGGGTAAATTTGTAAAACAACTACAGAGAGCAGTATGGGGATTCCTCAAAAAAAACTAAAAGACTATTACAGATTCTATTTGACACAGCTATTCCTTTTCTAGATATCTTCAGGAAGCAGTTAAAGACATTACACCACAGAGATAGGTTCATATCCATGTTTACAGGAACACAATTTTTCATAGCAAAATCTTGGAAACAGTCAATATGCCCATCAACAAATGAATGGATAAAGATGATGTAATATTCATACAGTGGAGCACCATTCTGCCATAAAGAAGGATAAACTTGGAACATTTTGAGGTAAACAGATATGTGCTGAGATCAATCAGACACACAAGTTTAAATATCTCACTGTCTCTCTTCTGTGAAAAACCCTGTTCAGATGACCATATGATCTGTATCCTCCATGCTGTCGATGTGATGTGTCATGAATATTAATTTATGTATTGAAACTTCCTTTCATTCTCTGGGATGAAGTAAACTTGAAGGTGATGAATTACACCTTGGTTTTTATGACAGTTCTATTTTTTGGTTGTGTCTTGTGTGGTTTGCTCTTGGTAATAACTGGATTTGAAAAGATTCCTTCCCTTTCAATTCTATAAATGTGTTTCAACAGAATTAGAATTTGTTTTCCTTAAAAGTTTGGTAAAATTCCATAAAGAAATCATCTAGTCTTCAGCTTTGCCTGGGATTTTCTTTGTTGGGATTTTTTTCTTTGTACTTGGGATTGAACCTAATAGTGTTGCAGTCCTTTGTACGGTTTTATTTTGTGACAGGGTTGCACTGCTTTATACAGGATACCATTAAACTTGTAATCCTCTTGCCTCAGCCTCTTGAGTTGAGATAATTTTTGTTGCTAATAAAATCTCATTCTATATTATTGGCCCATTCAGGTCTTTAATGTTCTTTTTGATTTGTTCATTTTATGTAGGTTATCCAGTTTGTTAGTATAGATTATTATAATATTCCCAAATGATGTTTTATATTTCTATGGGATGCTTTGTAAGATACCCTATTTATGTCTCATTTTATTTGTATTTTCTCTCTTTTTTTCTTGTTCTCCACAAAGATATGTCAAAGTGCTTTACCTTTTCAAAAAACCAACTCTTCCTTTCACTGATCTTTGCATTTTTATCAGTTTTAATTTTATTTCTGCTCTGACCTTTATTTCTTTCCTTCTTCTACTTTTGAGTTTGCTTGGCTCTTGAATTTTCTAAGTCCTTGAGGCACACTGCTAGGTTGTTTACTTAAAATTTTTGTATTTTTTTCTGCATACATTAATTGCAATAAATTTCTTAGTACTACTTTTGATGCATCCCTTATGTTTTGATATACCAGTTATGATTTTTATTTCAAGGAAATTTTTTCCCTTCTGACTTCCTCAGTGATCCTCCATGCACTTATGTTTGAGCTACTCCATCTCATGCTTTTATAAAATTTCTAGGGTTTTATTTTTATAGACTTCTAGTTTTATTTCACTTAAACAAGAAAACTACAGAATATGATTTCTATGTTTTAATGTATTAAGTTTTCATGGCATTCCCCAGAATATGTTTATGTTTCTGACACACAATGAATGCATACTTTTCAGGAAGTTGGTATAAGCACAGATCACAGCTAAATCTCTTTGACTTGCTATTTCCCTCATCTTCCTCCCCTCTCCTTCCATCCTAGAAACTCTTCCCCTCTTTAAAGCTCTACCTTCCTGTTACTGTCATGACCTATTATTTTGTTCTCTAATTTATTTATATTTTGAGTTTATTAAATAAAAGAAATCATGTGACATTTAACCATCTGTGTTTGAGTTATTGCCCTTAGCATTGTGGTCTCATTGGGTCATCTATTTTCCTACAAATGTCTCAAATTTACCCATCGTTATGACTGAGAAAATTATATATAAATATATATATATATATATATATATATCTATACTATTTTCTTCATCCATTCATCTGTTGATGGACATGTAAAGTATTCTCAAGATTTAATAATTGTGAGTTTTGCTGCTTTAAATATGAGTATAAATGTATCATTGTGATATGATATCTTTAACACTTTGGGAAAGATAACCAAAGGGGTATAGCTGTGTATAATGGAATTTCTACTTTCAGATTTTAAAAAAATCACTGGTTTCCATAGTGGTTGTACTAGCTTATACCCCCACTCAGAGTGTAGAAGGGTTTCCTCCAACCTTATCAGCCTTCGCTGTTTTGCATTCAGGATAGTGGCCATTCTTCTGGTGAGATGAATATCAGTGTGGTTTTGTTTTGCATTTCCGTAATGGTCAAACATGTGGAACATTTTTTGATGTTTTATTGGCCATTTGTACTGCTTTTGAAATGTGTCTATTTTTTTCAGTACTCCATACTCTTTTATTTAGAGTGACTCCTTTTTGAGATATTTATATAACCTAAATTTTAGCTCTATGTCTGAAGAGTAGATGGTAACAGTTTTTTCCATTCTGTAGATTGTCTCCTCACTGTCTTGGTTGCTTGCTGGGCAGAAGCTTTTTAATTTTATATAATCCAATTTGTTGATTTTGGTGTTATTTCTTGTGCAGTTGGGGTTCTGTTCAGAAAGTCTTTGCCTCTGTTGATGTCTGCAGAAGTTTTATCTAATTTATCTTCAGAAGATTAAGTGTTTCTATTTTAATTTTAGATCTTTCATTCATTTTGATGTTGCTTTCATCCAGGGTGAGGGTGTGAGTCTACATTCATCGTTCTGCATGTGGATAACCAGTTTTCTTGGTGTGATTTGTTAAAGAGGCTGTCTTTCCTCTACTGTGTGGTTTCGGTTCCTTTGTCAGTGATCCAATCGCTGAATGTACGTAGAATTGTTTCTGTATCCTCTATCTTTCCCATTGATCCACATCTCTGATCTGTGTCAGTTCCGTGCTGTTTTTATCACGATAGCTTTATAATATAATGTAAACATCTGGGACTGTGAGCCCTCCTCCTTTGCTCTTTCGGCGACCATCGCTTTTGCTCTGCTGGGTCTGTTATAGTTCCATGTGACTTAAGATAGTTTCCTGTAGTTCTTTAAAGACTGGTGTTGGCATTCTGAATGGGATCACATTTTCCCACCTCCAAGGCCCTCCGGCATCACAGACTGGGGCAGTGACACAGCTTAAAGCACTTGACCTCTGGCTCATCAGTGGCGCAGAAATGCAGCCACAGCAGTCCCTTGGGCACTCACGGCCAGAAGTCACAGCGGTGGTGTGATGTCAAGTGGCAGGAGCCTTGCAGGTGAGCGGCAGGAAGTGTGATGCTGTCCTCCCCCACGGTGCGGAAGGAGCCCCCAGGGAGAGTGATGGAGACTGAGGCGAAGGCACTATCCTCTCAGGACCCCCGTGGCCAAGGGCTCCTTTGGGGTGAGTTGACAGCTCAGACTTTCCTTCCCCTGACTGCTTCCTTAGTGCCCGCTGGGAGCAGATGTGGTCAGAACCGTGCAGTCTCTTGCCCAGCACACAGCGAGGGGGAAGGGGCAAGAGCCGTGTCATTGCTCAGTCTCCTCAGCAGAACCCCGTGAACAGCGCGGCAGTGGGACCCATGTTTCCTCCGGCCTGTAAGTCACAGGCGTCTGCACATGGCGTGAGAGGAGGAGGCGCAGGACTCTTGCGTTTGAGTGCCTTCCGCCCCACACTTGCAGGAGTCCACACACGGCCCGCCACACCCTGGGTTTCAGGGCAAGAGCCTTACCGTCTGCTTCTGGACGGCAGCGCCTGCTTTTCTTCCCGTGGTTCATTATCTGCTCACCGCAGTGCGGGGCACCTGCAGGAATGAGACTGCAGTCACTGTGCTAGTCTCTTTGGTTTCCAAGACAGCTACCACCCTCTGAACCTGAGGCAGGGGCGTGTCTGTGGAGCCCCAGAAAGGGGAATGCGCACAACTGCGTGAACTCAAGAGCAGTCAGAATTCGGAGAACAGCTCAGTTCTCAAGATGACGCCTGCTACAAGTGAGGGCTCTCTGGGAAATCACGAGATCCTTCCCAAGCGGGGCTGCTGTGCAGACTTCAAGGTTCTCATCCAGTGCGGCTGTGCGCCAGTGAGCACTGTGAAACTTCCAGTAGTGACTATCCCAGCTTCTGTGGGGGAAGAGTTTGTTGGGACTCCCGTGTGATCTCGCTTCTGTAAAGGGGAGATTCCCCTTCTCCTGGCTATAGGGAGTGCGTGGCAGATGCCAGGATATTTTATTTCTCTTCTTATCCTCTTGTCTTAGGTCTCTGAATGTTATAAAGTCCAAGTTTCACATCTTCTGGATTCCAGTGTGATCCTTTGGTCACTAAGCTCAAAATACAACCATACACCCATTGCCTTGGTTCTTCCTTAGGGAACAAGAAGTAAGTGCTGGGTACCTTTAGTCAGCCGACCTGCATACCTAAGAATAAACTTCTGACAAATGTAAAACCGTGGAATCTACGTGTACTTGTTATACAGCATCTGAGACATAAGCATCAGTATATTCTTACTTTCCCTTTGTCAAATAGCACACAGAAAAATTTTTTCATCTGCCCCCAAATGATTTTTTTCATCTGCCCCCAAATTTTGCAAGGAATAAAGAAAATAAAGCCAGAAGAGTGAAATAAGATAAAATCATGGAAGAAAACAAGGATTTGACTTCTATGGTTACAGTGCTTCCATTGGTAATAGACAACTACAACCCCTCTAATTATCAGGAGATTAAAATTTACTTGGGTTAGGGACCTTAAGTAAAATACTGATTTTTAAGCATCCAGTTACTTGAATCTGGCTCACATTTTAAAATGTCTGGAAAAGTCTAAGGCATCAGCTTTTCCCATCACTGGGACAAAATATCAAACAACAGCAAACTAAAAGAGACATTTATTTTGGTTTTCACGGTCTCGGTCTTCAGTACCTGGTTTCCTGGCTCCAAGGCAGAGGTGGAGGAGCAGAATGGGAGGGAGGAGAGCAGCTGCTCCGCCCATGGCAGCAGGAAGAGGAGAGAAGAAGGAGAGCAGGAGACAAGAATGCACCCCCAGGTCACACCCCAGTGGCCCACTGTCCCACCTGTCTGTCCCTCTCAGCTGCATATCCAGCTGTGAATTCACCAGGGAACAGTCCCTGGGTGAGTACTGCGCCCCATGATCCAGCCAAGTTCTGAAAGCCTCAGCTTTGAACACTAGGACTGCTACACTAGGTCTAAACCACTACACGTCCCAATAGCATAGTCACCACAGACACAATGATCGGCTCCCTCGGGGCGAGGAGTCATATGTAACACGTTTGGCCTGAACACAAAATTCGAAGTAGGGTTTTCCCAAGCATGCTACTCACACGGCAGAGAGACGGATTATATCCTGGGATTTAAAAACTATATCAGAACTTCTACTTACATCGGTTTTATCCATAATCTCCAATTAGGCCTTTTCTTTGTTAATACACTGATAGAGGCCTTCCAATTTTTTCCCAGATATGAACGATTTTTGATGGAATCCCATAATTGTCTCAGCTTGAGAAGCATTGTAGCTCTTGGTTTCAGCAATTTCCATTGCCTGTTAGGGGCAGGGACAGAATGTGACTTCTCCTAAGGGGACGCAAGAATGGCTCATCCGATTCTTGAGGGGACAGTGGAACTTTGTAGCATCAGGGAGGACGAGCAGGTTTTCCTTAGTAGCCAAACCCAGCTCTGCAGGCGAGGATTGCAAGCTGAGGGAGCGGTGGGCACACACGGATGGGCCAGTTTCCTTGTCAGAAGCGAATCCTACATGATGTTAAGGTTAGTACAGGAAATTCTCCCACAGGGCTTCCGATTCAGGTTCAGAACAGTTCAGCTGATGAGGACTCCGTATTTCCACCCCAACAGAAATGAAAAGGGATAAACAGAGTTTTACTGCCTAGAAGAACAGGAAGGAGCTCATTTTCTTTGTTATAAAAATCATTTACTGTTAGTTTTTGTGGATTTTTTTAGTACACATTTATAGTGTGCAATAATTGTATTCCTTGCAAAGAGCTGGTGCCTGCCCATGACAGATCTTAATACTTTGCTCTTCTCCTTCCTTTCCTTCACCCCTTCCTCCACCCTCTGTCTCCTTCTCTTTTTGTGAAAGATTTATCTCCACTTACTATTATCTATCTTCTATCTTGCACTTTAATTTATTTATATTCTGGGTTTCACAAGTAAGAAATCTTGTGATATTTAAGGTTGCATTTATAAATTTTTAAAAAGTGAGGCAAGTGCAACAAATATATTTCATAATTTTGGAGAATTATTAGATTATGATTCATGCAAATTTGTACAAAACTTGACTTGTTACCTTAGCCTACTTTGAACTGCAATCCATGTTCTTAAGTTTATCTGTATCCTGACTTTGGAGCTGTTAGACAGAAATCATTTGTGCAGACTTGGAAAGGCACATGTCGGAATTCAATGGCTGTTTACTTAAATGAGCATAGCAGTTTTCAAAAGTGGTTTTCCCTCATTGCCTGTATTTGCATAATGTTTAGTTTCAGGAAACTTATCTAAAAGCAATGAAAGTTTGAAGTTCGTGAGTGTTCTTTAATCAAGAATGTGGTTATGCATCTGGAATCAGTTGGTTAATACAGAAAAGTCTGAATTATTATCTGTAGACAATTCTGTAATTTTGATTTTCTGAGAATTTTTACTTGTAAGTTGTTTCCAAATAAATGAAGAACACAGGTGTCGGAGAAATGTTACTTTTAATTTTCAGTACAGACACATTCTTTCACCATTGCTTACTTGCCTCAACAACAGTTACATAATTAAAATGTGATTTGTGTAGAAGAAGCCTTTCATCTTGTTAGGCAGAGGAAGGAAAGATTTGGCACCATAAATAAACTATATTTTATTCTTAGGTCTTCATTTATGCTTTAGAAAATTTGAGGCAAATATATAGATTCCTTTTCCATCTGTAATCCAAAAATTAAATAGAGCAATTATATTGTTCATCAGATATGCAAAGGTTTTATCTTGCTTATTTTGATTCTCTAAAAATGGAAGGACTATACAGAGCTGTAAAAGAATCTCTGTAATTTCTAATCTTTAATTTTTACAAAGACGGGGAACTCAAACATTGTTTCTTAATATGCTTTTTACATTTTCCCTTTTATGTTAAAAGATACAAAATCAGAATCTTGCATTATATACCAAGAGTAGTAAAGCTCTAAAGTTAGAATTATATATATTTTTTTCTTAAAATATGTCATCCAATTTGTTTTTGAGAACAGGAATGGAATAATTCATTCCGCAATTCTTAAAATTGTTCATCAAATTCTCTTCTCTGCATAAAAGACTGGAACGGATGCCAAAGCCTGCTGCTTGACAGAAAGGAAGCTGAGTGACTGACCATGCGTGAGGGGAAACTTACCCTTTTGTAAATGTTGAAATGTCCGTGACTGTGAATAAGAATTTTAACCTTTACTTTTACTTTCAAAATCCCCAGGTCTGTATCTATTACATTTCCTCGAATTTTCCTACGAACTGTAGCCTGCATGAAACGTTTCATTAGGGATAAGTCACATTCGGTGAGGTTTTTGCTCTATACCTCTTTTCTTTGCTTAGAACGGGCCTAGGAACACGACACCATCGTAGTGCTCTTCTCTTAGCTGTGGTGGATGTTTCCAGACTCCCAGCAGAGGCCTAAAACCATAGATAATACCGAACACTACACATAGTATGCTTTTTCCTATACACACGAACCTATGATGGTTTAACTGGAGCAAGAAAGCGAGAAATTGATAGCAACAACTAATATTACAATAGAACAACTATAACAGCACACTTTCTTGCAGTTCCTTGTGCAAAGGATGGTGCTGTTGGGAGCTGGTGGCTCTGAAGAGCTGAGCCGTAGCAGGAGAAAGGCAGGTCCTCACAGGTAGGCAGGAGCTTTAAGAGAATTTGGGGTCCGCTCCTCTCCCCTCTGTCTTGTTTCCTGGGCAGAGATCAATGGTTTTTGTCTTTGTTATACTCCCATAATGATGTGCTGCCTCACCCGGATCAACAAAGACAAGTCCTGGCCCTGGCTGACCCTCCCACACTGAGGATCAGATGAGACTTTTTTCTGGAATAGTTGACTATTGCAGGTATCTGACAGAGTGATGGGGAGGTGGCTAACCTATACTGTAATAAATCATTTATGAACGTGGCTTTCCTGTCTCAGTTAAAATATCTTGAATAGATAGTCTGACCTCTTTTTTATTTTACAAATAAGGGGTAAGACTACATTAGACTTTGCATTCATTATCAGCAATCATTTTTGACAAATATTCTCACTAATTAGGTGCGGAAACTGTGGTCTGTTTTTAAATTAAATTTTAACTAAAGCTTTCTTAAAATATTTGAGGATTTTTTAAAAAGAATTCCCCAAATTAGCCTTGTTAGAAAAGAATTTGAGCTGAGTATGGTGGCACATGGCTATAATCTCAACACCTGGAAGGCTGAGGCAGGAGAATCACTATAAATTTCACCAGCTTAAGCTACATAGAGCACTTAAGGCCAGCCTGAGCTAAAAAATGAGACCTTGTCTCAAAAAAAAAAAAAAAAAGGATAAAGGAAAGAAAAGAATTTGAAAGCAGGCAATGGCGGAAGGAATCTCAATTAAACAAACCACTTTAAACTCCAAAGTCTATCATCTATCATCTCCAAAGTCTATCCCTTGTTGGTATAGAATCTTGTATTCTCCAGGCAGACAGGGTGTCTGGTCCTTTTCAAACATAACACTGAAACAGCTCAACAGTTCTCAGTGAAACGAGAAAGAAAAGTCTCCACTAAGTTTGGAACAGTATGTGCGCCTTACAAATAATTCCATATGGGGCAGCAGTGATGGAGAAGTATGATTATTATTCAAACACCAGCCACACACATTTGTGTGCCTTCCCCTCCCTTCTACCCAAGTCGTGTCCAGGAAACTGGTTCTAAGGACCAAGTTCTCCTTCCCGGCTCAGGAGCGCTTTCTCTCTCAGTACCCAAACTCTGCGCCCTTTGTTTCTGCCGCCCAGGGCCCCTTAGTTTCATCTGTGAATCTGTGACACCCAAGTGAGAATAGCACTTGGTGATTGTGATTGTCTTTTTCTTGTTTTAAAATAACTAGAATTTTATTTTCCCATTTTTAGTCTTGACGTCTTCTCATCAGTGCAGCTAGAGTTTTGCTTGGTGTATCCTTATGTTATAAATTACTTAGGGTCAAACTTACTCTTGACTTTAAATTATATTTGACATTTACCATAAGGTACTAAGTAAACCAGTGCTGCTCAACTCTTGTTGTTCGTTAAAGCTGTTGTTGATGAGGCCCCCTCTTGCTGGGGTAGGGGCTGACCAGTAAGTTTCCTACATGATCACAGTGTAAAGGCAGAGCAAAAAGCAATGCAAGAGTAAGAGCATTAGTTAAGGTGTTGTGTGCAAGATACCAATCCCTGGAATACTATTCCTTCATACAGTGAGTTGAGTCAAGAAGTCTATATTACATTCGTGGACCATCTATCAAATTGCTATTGCCTTCAGGGCTACAGAGACAAAGATAAAAAAGACATGGGCCCTCACAGTAAAGGAAAAATAATCCTCATATTTCTATGGAAGTAATGTTTTTGATTTTTTTCACCTATAGTGCAAGTTCACATCCCCCAGCCTTTAGATATCTTGATTTTTCTTTTTTGTCCCATTCTCACCTGCTTTCAACCCTTCTTCCCCTCCTTACTGGCAGAAGCTTTGTTTTCATTATTTACAAGTCTACCCATTTTTGTGGTTTTCTTCCGAGTGAATTCCAAGGGCACGCCACATTTTTTCAGAGTATCTGAGAGATGTTTATAATTCACTCTTTTAATAGCACCAATTACTTTTAAAAAGTTTAGATGGAACATGAGGAATAACCTGAGGGAGTTTATGGTTGACAAAAGCAGTTTTATGATTTGCAAGAATGAAACACAGGATGTCTTAGAGCCCGGACGCAGGGTTAAAGCAAGGTGCTCCTGCGGCTTTCCAAGTGCAATTTTAGAAATCACCTTTCTGGAGGGACCAGGGCAGAGCACTGAGATCAGGTTCTGTGCAAAATGTTTTCAACACTGCATTTCTGCTCTGGTGAGAATAATTAGTCTATGGTATAGATTTGTCCACCATAGCGACGTGTAGATATGTGAGTTAATTACAATTAAATGCAATTTAAAAATCAGCTTTGCAGTTGTATTAGCCAGATTTCCAGTGCTTTTTAGACCCAAGGGACTAGTAGCCGTATAATGGGGTGTGCAGAATTATTAAGCATATCTATCATTACAGATACATCTCTTGGTTGTGAGGGTCTACATAGAGCTTTTTAAAGCTCTAAGTAAAATAATTAGCAGAGTAAGGGGAAAATTTATGTGCAAATCCCAATAACCCACTACATTTTATACCATATAAAAGAGGTATATGATCAATAGTAAACCTCAACCTCCTTTTTAATTGGTATAATGAACATTCCTTCTTAAAGATTATCTTAGAATTACCTTTGCCATCTTTAATTATGAGGTAAATATGTAGAATGGCAAAAGTCTGCTGATAGGAAGGTGTCACGTAACTTTCAGTTTTACTAACCTGACCAAGACCATACTGTTGTTGGTTTCAAGTTTACTGAAAACATCTGTCAAAAGATTAGTATGCTGCCCTAAGCCATAGCTTAAGAGGTTACAAGCTGCCTTTGCTAGGTCTAGCCAACAAAGACAGGGATATAGTAATAACGTAAAGCCTATTTACATTATAGCTGAAGTCTGCTTACAGTCATGTGACGTGTGGCTTCTCTGATCACAGAAGCAGTAGCCTCCTCTACCAACGTGTTCACGGCCTGACTTTAAGTTAGACCTGCGGAGTAGTAGCTAGCAAGGCGTGTCCAGTAAAGAGTGAGCAATGACTGTTCAATTAGAAGATCAATAAGTCACTTCCAAGATATGTAAATGGTGGCAAGTGAAAAATCAATGGATCTTTTTCTTTTTTTTAACAGAATTTTATCAAAACAAAATCAGTGGATACATGCTGAACCGAAAGAGACCGAATTTTTAATATTTTAAATAATGATATTGGTGCCCACCAAGTAACCCTTCCAAAGCACACACCCACACTTAGGTCTGTAGGTAGCTCATTATCTGCAGCGGAGTGTTTTGACCTAGCCTTTCTTATTCAACTACATTGTTAGGAAGCGGCCCACCAACTTTCAGCATAAAATGTAAACGCAAAAGCAATTGATCATTTCTATCTCTAATTCTGTGATTCTACCATCCCACTGAAAAGGCCAAGAGATTAAAAACTAGATGAATCACTTGACAATAAAAGCATCCGGACGACAGTGGGTGTAAGAACCATTTCAAAGGAAGGAGTGTGCGTGGGAGAGCAGTGTAATTTCACTGAAGATGAAGCCGTCCTCAGAGCTGCACCTGTCAACAGAATCTGTTTTAAAATGTGCTTGCCAACCGAGTTTAAACGGTTTAGCCAGTACCAGGAGAGGTATTATTAGCAGTGGATAATGGAAAATAATCTCTGAAAAAGTATTTGCTTTTCTACTTGATATGCACTTTGCGTGACGTCTGCCCAGAGTGGGCAATTTATAACTCTCATGCCTTCGTAATTTAATTATGTCATATATTTATAGAGCTTTACAAAGGATTTTATGGTGTATTCAGAATGTTTTACAGTGAAGGAAATTTTGATTTGTTCTAGTTCATTTATAGTAAAGAAAAATGAATTAATAAAAGAAAAATGTACATGGTAAACAAATTTCTCCACATGCAGGGGGAAAAGCAAACAGAGGCACAGGTGGCATTGTGTGGGTAACAGTTGTGCTAGGCTGCACTCTGCTAGACAAAAACACCCTGGGTGTGAGGGACACAAGACAAGGAACACTTTGTTCTCGCTCCTGTGGTTCTGTGGGGTGTCACCGTCACTGGAAGATCCGATGGTGGGAACAAGCCCCCTGGATACATTGTTAGGCCCAAGGGAAGGAACAGATAGAAGGTGGAGAGCCATGTGAGGACTTGATACCTTCTGTTGGAAGAGGCACCTTCTATGTTTCATAGTCCGTTTGCCAAAGTCAATGTCATGACCAAACCCAATGTCAGAGAAGTAGAAAGAAAGAGCCCTGAAGGAGAAGCAGCAAATATTTTGAAAAAACGCTATCTCCCACATTGTGTTCCAAAGCTTAGCCGTTGGGGTCAAACTTGGATCTAGATTCCAATCCCAGAATAGCAGCATTATAGCTTTTAAACAAGACAATGCACATAAAGTATGTAGCCGGTTGTTTGGCACTTGCAAACTCTGAGTGTCAGCTCTGCATACAGGCAAGTTTGTTTAAAGTGTTTTTTTTTCCCCATGCTTTTGGTTTCTGTAACATTTTAATGCAATTTCCTATCGTATTGGATAACAACTGCAGACCGCGATGCCCCCACATACCTACTGAGAAGCAACAGAACCGTTAGCTTCTCATACACATGACAAGGGATGGGATCCCTCTTTGCTCTTCATGTTGGCAGCAATGCTGAAAAGGAAGAGGAAGGAGATCGTATATATATTGTCTATGAATTAAAATAAATCCAACTTGAAAGTAGTTGATGGCTACGTGCCTTCATTTCATACCTCTGTAAGAATTCATAATTAAGGTTCTTTTTTCTGTTCTCCTATTCCTACAAAACTGGGAGTCATTTTAAAATTTAGATTCTTGTTCTCAGTCCAAATTATTGCTCAGATCACCCAAGTAGTAACCCTGTTATGAAAATAATTCTGAAAAAATAATAACACAACAAGAGAATCCATGATAAAGAAACCAAAGAGTGTGTTTGGAAGTTCAGTTAACTGTCAGGGAATTGGTTCTAGAAATTACCCTACTATTGCAGAAACAATAAAATAATAATGATTGATATTCATAAAGCCTCTTTATCTGAATTTGACTAATGTAAACCACTGCAAAGTCATTGTTTAGAACAGTAAAGCTTATAACAATAATAAAGTTGAAAGAGTTTGGGATATTTTCAAAAAGCAAAGAACGTCATTGTTGTGGTTTGTGTCTGCACGTCCCCCCACATCCTCATGCAGTCATAGGGCAGGCTTCTAGATTTTTGATTGATCCATAGTCCAATGCTGGGATTGTGTGTGTGAGTGCTACACTTGCCCTTGGGGAGGGTAGTTTGCATATGTAAGGGAGAGAAAGAAGCTGCTTGCCACCACTCCTCCCTTTTGCTCTTGTTGCTTTTGCTATCTTCTGCCTCCATGAACTGCTGTCCTCTGCCATGTGCCACCCTACCTTGGAGCCAGCCAAGTATGGACTGACACCTCCACAAATTGTGAACTAAATAAACCTTTCCTTCTTTAACATTGGGCTTCAGGTATTTCGTCTCAGCAAAACAGTAAGCAAAACAATCATTTTCACATTTAAAATTCATGAGCACAGTGTGCATAGAAAACTGGCATTGTTTTCCTTCTGCTGACATTTAGGTTGGAGTTGGGCCTCATTTCAGGATCAGTGGCTAAATGTTCAGTGTGAGAAGTTTCATTCTTCTAAATAAGGCAGGTGTAATTCCAAGGAACAAAATGATCTTACTTGAAACAGGCTTTGTGTGTGTGTGTGTGTGTATGTGTGTGTGTGTGTATGTGTGTGTGTGTGCCCCTTACATGTCTTTCCAATCAAAAGAGAATTTTAAACAAAATTTGGTGATCTTTCCAGTAACATAGAATTTTATTTTCAGAAAAGCAGAGATGAATACCTATATTTTAAACAGAACTAACTGACATGCAAAGAAAATAAAACCAATAAATCACTCATCTGACTGTCTTACTCCAACCACCGACATTCAATCTGCTCTTTCCAGGGACAGCACAATTTAGCCACTGAGGTACTGAGTATGCAGTGAAACCTGGAAGCTATGAGTCACTCTTTTCCGCAGGACCCCTGCCCCATCAGTCACCTTAGCACTCTCCTCCTTCTCAGTGTTTCCTGGCATCCCAGTTTCTGTGGGATCACCTCTCAGACCCCTGTTCACCCATCCTTCCTGGAAGCATCAGAGCTGGGTAATGTCAATGCCTGTACAAATGTCTCACAGACACGGATTTCCTGTCTCCCTTCTTTGTCTGGGGATTGTTGCTCCATCCTTAACTATTCCATTTATCTTAGGACATGAGAGGTGAAGGGAGTGACACAAGCCCATCCACAGTGAAATCGTGACCTGGGGCAGTAGATGACAAGCTCTCCCCAGAGCGGAGTGGAGGCCACACAGCACCAGGACCTGGACTGCACTCAGCTCTTCTACACTGAGTGGGAGTGAGGGACCTTTAACATTTAGTTTTTAACACCTCTTCTCCCCCAGTGTAAAAATAAACAACTGAATAAAATCACACAAGAGGATGCCAAGATCAAAACTTCTTTTTTGTTTAATATCAAGTTCCATTCTCTAAGATCTGCCACAAAATGTGACCAAAGTCTGGTGGAGATATTTTATTAGAGGAGGAAGGGACAATCCCCTCACAGCCACTCTCTGGAGCACTGAAGACCATGAGAGACAGTACCCTGAGAACATACAATTTCATCCACTGTATAGTATTAATGTATTATTTGGTAATAATATAAGCAAGGCTTAAGCCATCCTTTTGTGGAGAGACTGATACTGTAAAACATTCATTACATGTAAAAGTATTTTTCAATTCTGTCCTCATAGATCCTATATTTGATTGAAGACAAATAGTAAACCAGATAAATACTGAAAATGTGTAGAGTGTAAATAATGCTAAACAGGGAGGAAATTCAGGAGGGTTTGTGTTGTGCACCTTGGCCTACATTCCAGGAAGAGGTGAGATTCCCCACACAGATCATACCCAACAAGAAGACCAAGACCAGTGGGCCTGGAGCCAGGAATTCATCAAGAACAATGTGTGATGCAGTCAGAGAGCTGATAGGTACCCAGATTGGAGCAGGCTTTGTAGGCCAAGGGGAAAAATTTTTTTAAAAAGAGAAAATAAAAGAAGGGAAGGGAAGGGAAGGGAAGGGAAAGGAAGGGAAGGGAAGGGAAGGGAAGCAAAAGAACAGGAGAGGACAGGGTTGGGGAGAAGGAAGAGAAATATTTACTTCAAGAAAATGGAACACCATGAAGAGATTCTGGCCATGTGCAGCCCAATCTGACAGTTTTCCACAGGATGGCTGCAGCTGCTCTCTGAAGGATGGACCAGATCCCTAAAGCCTCAAAAATATCCTTGTTTGTTCTTAGTCTTCTGCAGGGTCATGGATTCTCTCAGACAGTGCTCTCCTGGGTCATCAGTGCATAGTGGGGCTTGGATGGAGGTAGGTCATGACCTGGGAGAGCTCACTCTTGTCCCTGCTCTTTCTTTCTTCCTCTGTTTCCTGGCTACCACTGGTTGAACAGATTTCCCTGTGATCCAAGTAAACCTCTCCTCTTCAAGTTGTGGGTGTTGGGACTTTTGTCAGAGTGACAGGGAGGTGGCTGAGAAGTGAGGTCACAGAGCAAATTGGTGGTCCCAGAAATGGAGAGAGAGAGCCAGCAAGGTGCAGATAATCACAAGTGGCCAGAACAGAATAACTTGGAATTTCTGTAGGTTGATATCAGGTTAACAATATCCCTTAATTATTGCAGACTGATCAGGTCTACAATCTCCCTAGTGAGTATATGGCAAAGCCTAAATAAAAAGAGGCAAATGGAATGATTTCAGGGCTCCAGGAGGATCAAAGCCCTCTCATAGAATTTGAGATTCTCTCAGGGCTAAGACCCAGATCTTCTCTGGGTGGCCCCTACTTATTTAGTTATCAGAAGAAGGGAAGGGAGTACTCTAAAAGGGCAAAGGGCAGAACCACTCAAGGACTTCTCCAAGTAAAGCATTAAATTAATCCACCCAGGAGGGAGATGCTTGAGGCTATAGTCTTTATGTAGATGAAGTTGGATCCAGGTGTGTTTGTCTGTGACTTTGTCTCATCCTCCGAAGTTTCACAGCTTCACCGGACATTACAGGCCTCAACTGAGATCAGTGACTCACAGAGGTTCACTTACTATGAATCCACCACCCATCTCCAGACAAGAAGCCTAGGCTTTGGACAGCCTCACGAGTAAACATTGAAAACCAATTGGTTAATTTAAGCCCTGCTTACAGCTGTTTCCTAGTGGTCTCCACCAGCCTAAGTGTGAGGAAGTGTGAGAGTCAAAATCTGCCATGCAGGGCTGGGTCCCTCTAGTGATTTTTGCTTCTAAGAGCCTGACTTGCTTCTCACAGTGTGCTTCCTGCAGGGGGAGGAAAAGGAAACAATTCTTCCTTCTGAATAAGGTTTTCTCTCAGAGAAACTGTTTAACCTGTGGGGGTTTATGAGAGCCTTCCTGCCTGGAAGGAAGGAAAGGCTCGACTGCTGTCACTGCAGTGGTCCTGTCTTACCTGAAAGGAGAAGTCTGAGAAGGTCTCTCAAAAGTGAGTGCAGAGTGAGTCTGGGCTCACTAAAAGATCTTCTACTCCTGGATGATGGAATGCACTGTCACACTTTAGATTTTCAGTACATCTGTCCCAAAGGCCCATTGGCTGGAGGCTTGGATGCCAGCCTGTGATGCTCCTGGAAGGTGACAGAAATTTAGGGGTCGGAACCTAGTGGAAGGCATTAAGTTATTGAGCCCCATCCTCTCTCTGTTTGCTTCCTGGTTGGCAGGAGGCAAGCAACTTTACTGGACCAGGTGAGCCTGCAGTGATGTTCTACTTCACCAGAGGGCCTGAAACAATACAGCTAACCAGTCATGGACTGAAAACTATGAATCAATGAGCCAACATATACTTTCCCTCTTTTGAGTTGATCGCATTAGGTATTTTGTCACAGCTATAGAGAACTGACTAACACAGCCCTGGCCCCACCCTACCCACAGATCACAAAAATCTGATTTACAGAAGCTTATGTTGCCGATTACATATGTCCACCTATCCACACAAATTAGTCATCAGAGTGGGAGAATGAGAGAACCAAGAAAGTATACTGTATTTGATTTGGGATCAATGACCGTGGATTTGAAGTGAGATGAACAGGCTGGGTGGATTACTCTCCATCCACATCCTGCCATGGCTGTGGAGAGCAGGATTTAAGCAGAATGTACTGGGAAAGGAGAGAATAAAGGGAGAAGAGGTGGCCCACCACTAGATTACACCCAACCGTGATCCTACTGATTGCCTGAGGAAGTAGCGACAGAATCGAAGTAATAACGTAATGTTCATGAAAATGACAAAATATGATGATACAGGAATGTGAAATTGAGGACCTCAAGGGTAATGACTCAATTAGCTTTGAGAAGAAATTAGAGAGAAGAGAGCAGGAGTTTGAATTCAGAATATCTTCATGGTGGTGGGGACTTCATTTGTATTTTTATATCACCAATCCTGTAAAATAATTTTTACTTATTTGAAAAATCTTCAAATTATTCCACCCTTTATAAGCTGATCTTATAGCTAAAACTGTAAGACTTCTGCTTTAAGAAATTTTTTTACTAGGAAATCTAAAATTTACACAAAAGTGAAGAAAATGGCAAAATAAATTCTTAAGTGCAATATAATCATCACCAGCTCAGCTCCACCCTTGTTTACATCTAAGGCCCCATCACTGTTGCTGACATTTTCTGAGTGTTTTGATCCCATTTCTTTCTCAGTTAAAAAAGAAAAACCTGCAAGCATGGATGAATGTACATATATAATTTTAACAAACCACACATATCTATTTATTGATATGCATAGCCTAAAAATGATTATATAAGATATACACTAAAATTCATATTTTAAGTAAATATATATTCATTCAGGAATGTTATATGAAAATTTAAAGTCACATATATGCAACAAACTGTTATATAGTCTATAATGCATTTATAAATCACATGAATCCACTACTATGGTTATATGTTTATGTTTACATATACATAAAATTGAGTATACAATGAAAGTAAGGAAATGATATTTTAAATTACTAGATATAATTTTATCAGTTATACTCCAAACCTCTTTGCCTGTTGCTAAATATTAGTGCAACTTCTTCATCCATTGAAAAATAATCTTTGACCCATTGTTTTGAGTAATATTTTGAAGTTCTGTTCCTCATTTCAGTGCCTTACCTTACCAGATTTGAAGGGAATGGGCTTCATGGCTGAGAAAGACCGACAAAGCCAACTAGAGAAGTCCATACTTGGCTGCTTATAATAATTATGATACACGTTTCTGTATTCCAACAATGAAAGGTGTTCAGTTGAAATCTAGCTATTAATTTTCTACCCTAATTAATGTCATTAGATTGTTTATAATTTATTCTGAATGTATTACATTTTTATATTTGCAGCAAACAGCTCCAAGTCCAATAAAGGTTTTCATTTTGAAAAAAATAAAACTAATTATGGAATTCTATTTTTACATTTTAATTTACATGTGTAAAAGTTTATTCAAATGCTACATTTTTGCAATGAAATACCATGTTTACAGAAACTTCATGAAACACAAAAATTCAAATTAATTTCCTTGAAAATGCAATTACATTCTATTATTTATTAAAAATTTTTCATTTTAAGGAAGGGTAAATGTGGAATATTCTTCAACATCTGTTAGATATCTAATATACTGTTAATTGAAGATTTCTGTCACTAAAAATTCAGAATATTTGGTCCCTTATCTTTTTAAAAGAAAAATGCTTATTTTGTCTTTAAATGTGACAGCCTATTTAACTCCTATACCATGAGATAAAGCCATGAAACTTTGGATGTTAAACGGGATGGGAAGGTGGTTGCAACCTTTTCCATGTCACTGTTTGTAAAGTCTCCAGCCTGTAGCTTAGCATTTAAACCAAGCTAAGTAGATACACTCAAAGTATTATCGTAGCATTTAACCTTCATAGAAAGTACAGCATGAGGAAGACTATCACTGTCAGTCTACCCTCAGCATCACTGGGCTCTCTGGAGCACAATTCTCCTGCTGACCTGCAGGCTGAGAGCAGACAGCAACATTTACCTGCGTATGAATATTAAAATAACCTCATCTTAAATGACTTAGACAGCACATAAATAGCTAAGGATTTTTCCATACTACTTCTTACCTTGTTCACTTTCTGAAGTTTGCAATCTGTTTTGGAGACATTACTTTACAGGTTTGGAGTGAGGCATGCTGGTGTTTCAAGAGAAACACAATATCATGGTTCTCTTTTGTTTAAAGAAGTAAAATTTAGCCAGCATAAGAAAACACTTGGAGAAAATATAACAGTGCCTCTTAAACATTCTAGGGAGAGCTGTGTTCAAATCTCATGAAGAGTTGGGCCCAGAGTGAGCCGTCTTTCATCCCAACACTGTTAGTTCTCTCCAGTAGCAATGGCAGTGAGTCCCATTATTTCTGTGCAGAGTTCTGTCCTGAGAACAGGGCTCTGCATGGTCCAATTTAGATTGGTAGGTGCATGCAATCTAGCCACTATGGATGGAAAGAGAAACATCACTGTTAATAGTTTAATGGAGGAGAATTGAAGGTGGAGACCCCTCGCCAAGATGGTGCAGGAATAGAGGAAACTGCTCCAAGGCTAGCAACAGCAGACCTGAAGACGTCACAGATGGAGTGACGGCCACAACTGGAAGGAAGCCAAGGTCTCAGAGCCTGTCACGCCCTGATGTTGTGTTCTGTGCTGAGAGAAAAACAGCCACCTCCAAACTGTCCTCCAGCAGTGTGGGGGCCAGGAAAAATGATGCTCACGCCTCTGTCCTACCTCCAATTCCATGTTGGTAACTAATTTGGAAACTCAAGGAAAAATGGAAGCACATCTTGACTGGCCCACACTGTCTGTAGAAGTTAAGTTCACTGGCCCAGGGGTGGAGACCAGAAGGGAATAAAAATGAATGGCAAAGAGAAAACAGAATATCCCAGCCCAGTGATCAAACTACTATTTTAAGAAGTCTTAATGTTTTAATGCTGAGAAATGCAGAGGGAACAGATTGCTTGTCAGTAACTAAGTGGGTGTCTCAATAGCTTAGGTAAGAAGAAGTAATTTGCATTAATGTGGTGGGAATAAAAGAAAGCACTTACTGGGCACATAAGAATATTTTTAAAGAGAGATGGCTAGGTAGCTGATTGGATTTGATGAAACTCAGAAAGAAAAGTTCAGAAAACTCTCTTTCAAGTAAATTAGGTTCTTCAAACTGCTACTCAAGGAGAAGGAAAAAGTAGAAAGTTTTAAAGTCAGGACTTGTTGGTTGGAATGGTGTGGGAGCAAAAATTCAATCAAGTGACCACCAGCTAATATCTGATTTGCAATTTGGTGACTAAGAAAAGTACCACTGAAAGATGTGTGACCCTTGGGTTTACGTTCTCACTTGATGAGAACAGAGTACATTGTACCAACTCACCAGCCTGGGACTGACCCTGGCTTTGAGCTCCCCTGGCCCAGCTCTTTGAGACTGTACCACTCTCACTCCACCTAGGAAATGTATTATGTTATTTTCCACAAGGGAGAATCTTTCTTCTGATTAGTAAGTGGAAGCCGCTAAGCGAATATAACACAAAGTAGACATTTTTGGTTGATGTTATGTATTCTATCTAAATTTTTCTTTCTTTCCTAATCTGAAAATTATTTTAACTGCAAGATTAATTTCCTAATAATTTTTTATTATACCATTTTGCAAGTTTGTCCTTGCTTTTATATAGAACATGTGTGAATCGGGGAAATAGTCTGTCAGTTGAGTTTATGTTTATAGGATGTGGTGAGCATAACAGTAAGGAGGATACAGCTCTCAGATGTAAAGATAACGGATCCATGATCTTATTCCTTTCTTTTGCTCCCAGAACAAACTTTAAGACATCCTACTAATCATGTCCAGGTGAAAAGGTTTTCTTTCCTTACAATATTTCTATGAGAGCTGAGTTTATTTCACCTGAACTTTGCACAATTGAATCCACAAGGTGAAGGTATCTTTCCAAACCAGTTAGGTAACACTGAGGAAGCTAGACACCAACATATGGCATTGTTATTGTCACAAGGAGTCCATGAGGATAATCTTTTTTATTTTTGGGGACTTTTGAAATGTAAGTTACGTTTTATGGAAATCTCTACAAAAGCATCATTGCACCAAAATTAAAGGCTCCATATGTTCTAATAGTACCCAGCTCAAAATAATATACTTGCTAGCTGAAAAATCCCCCTGAATAGCTCATGGCACTGCTGGAAATCTTGCTCCTGGAGCCCATTAAGCTCATGCATTAGAGCACATAGACAGTGGCAGCTGCCTGACAGATCCCATTGTGCTCAAGGACTAGAAAGTGATAAGGTTAATGAGACTTTGTATTGATGCAGAACCATTCGGAGCAGAGCAGTTCTATGCAAACACTGCCTTCCAGGTGCGCTGGTGATTCCAAAGTGTTAATAAGCTTACAAGAGCCTTTAAGGGGAAAAGGTCTAAACTTGATAGAAACGTCAGGTTTCAAGGAAATGTGCTTTGTGTATTTGAACTTTGAGTGTGACCAATCATCACCAGTCTTTAGTAAAAGTGTGGGACAGTCTTGCTCTCCTGGATGAAGAGCTCAAGAAATATGTGACTTTGAGATAGAAACATTGCTTCTTTGCTCTGCAGAGTTGAAGAGATGGTTGTAGGTGAGATCTGCTTACTAACTATTTATAGTGCCGAAAAATGATCCTTCCTAAGCTCTTGGAGTCCTGGGGTGAAGACACCAATACCGCTTCAATTCTTCCGTGACCCTAGGTTCCCTAAAACGGATCATGTTTGAAATGTTAGGAAGTATTAGATTTGGGGAGACGCATTGTCGCAGGTCTTTTGCTAGCAGTTTGACACTTATTATTTCATGTACACCTTCAATAAACCTGATAATTTTGTAATTCTCAACTCTTCTTGCATTTAAAAATTAAAATTACTTGTTAATTTTTTAAAAACAACTCCAAATATCTTAGTTTCATCCTTTGGGATTCAATAGGTCCAGTATGTATGCTTGCATTTTCTGTGTGGATGTTTTGGCTGTTAATCATTTCACGTCAATGTCAGTGGATACAGGAACATCTAACAGACTGGTAAGCTCAGCTCTAGTCTGTCTGTGGATGACTGACACGTCGGGCAGCACGCTGAGCAGAAGACCCACCCTGAACATGGGCGGCACCAACCACAACCTACAATAGGCTTGTAAGCTGCACAGGATGCAAAGGGAAAGAAGGAAATGTACCATTACAGAAGGCTGTAGGTCTCCACCATTTCCTGTAAAGATAGAACTCCATTGTTTTGTCTTCCAATGCAGAGTTCTTGCTGGGATTCTAGTGAGCTTGCAGACTGTGACTGCATCTTTGATCATCTTGATCTACAGCTTCCACCTTCTTGGGCTGAGCAGCTGCTGCAGTCTCAGCTAGTCAGCGTGCAGACCGCCACCTTGGATCCTGTGAACACCTCTGATCCTGTAACCTGTCCTAATAAATGCCCCTACATAGTTATACAATTATTTTCTACCGATTCTGTTCCTCTAGAGAACCTTAACTAATGCAAGGATAATATTTTTAATTAAGTAGATGACAAAAGTGATGCTCACAAAGATACAGTGTGTTTAAGCTGTACTGCTAGGGGCGAGTCATAAGATAAGCCAAAGCTGATGATCCAAGTCCCTGTGATTCCGCCACCTTCTCTTCCTTCCCTCTGCTATGGGCTCCTTGTGAACTGGGGAAGTTGAAGGGGAACCCAACTGGCTTAGCCTCAAGGCTTTAACATTCTGAAGGTATATACAGTTTAAGTGATGATTGAAGTATCTGTGCAAGTTTTAGATTTGTTCATCTGCAAGGTGGTAGCCATTTCACTCCTACAGGAGGATTCTGGAAGTAGCAGTAAGTGAACTAGTACTGGTCAGTGTCAGGAAGAAACTTGGAGGACTCCCTGTTTCTAGAAACTCTTCAGGGTTCTCTTCATGTATGAATGTGTCTATATATGTATAAGCATCTTTACAAGCTAGTAACTAACACTATGCATTTCATAGAATAAGACACTGGGGTCCTTAGAGGTTAAGAAACTTCCCCATTTCCTGACTTGGCATTCCAGCCTGTTCTGTCTAGAACACAAGTTTTTAACAGTCACCTTAGGCAGTGGTCAAGTTTTTTTAAAGGGACCTATTTGAGGATCCATCTCAACTAACTCACTCTGGAAATATAGTGTAAAGACAGCCAGAGACAATATATACTTGAATGACTTTGCTGGTGTTCTAATGGCACACTGAATAACATTGATAGGCACTGAAATTGTCATATAATTTTCATGTCACAAAATATTATTTTTACTTTTCAGTTGCATAAGAATATAATCACTTGCTGGCAGATGCTACAAATACAAGCAGTAAGGATGATTTGACTTGTGGGTCATGGTTTGCTAATATCTGGATATTTTCTGTGTGGAGAGGAACATTCATCTCTACTTTAGCTTTGCTTAACGTCCAATTTATGAAATTTACAAATCACTAAGCAAATTCCCTGTGTTCATACATGATTCATGTTTCTAATGAGTAAAAATACATGCAGGTAAATACAACGCCATGAATAGTCATAAACTTCAATACATGATCTTTCAAAGTTTTAACACTGTAAAATAGATCACATATTTGTAGAATATCTCCATGGTCACAAGTCTTACTGTTACCTTGAAATCTAAACTGTACAAAGATTTTGACACTGTAGATTTGTGACCTTGTAAAATTAGCCTTTATAATCATGCTTTCATAAGCTATAATATTAACAGAATCCCCGAGTGATAATATTCTCCCAAACCAGGATATGAGGGGCTGGCTTACTAATTAAGTGACATCTGTTCTGAAGACATGAAATGGTTTTATCCCAGGAACTTCAGTGCTGAGACTCCATGGTTGGGTCTGCCTGTCTCCTTCCAGCACAGGGCTGAGTGCCACCCCCTCCAGCCTCTCTGTTTTTCTCTCCTTTCCACCAGTTCTTGGCCTCCAATACCTCAGATTACACTTTACTTCATTATATCTCATTAATACCTCAATGTAATGAGTAAAACCTTACAAAGAGTTCACCTTCAATGAAGGCTAGATCTGCACTGCTATGTCTCTTTGGTCCTTTTGGTTAAAGTTGTTCCTTGCAACGTACACTCAAATCTATCCTTACTTGACTATTTTGGGCACTAGTCCCTGCTAGCCATTTCCTTGTTTGTAAGAGCCTTTGGTTTTAGATTTTTTTCTTTTTTTATTTTAAAGAGACTAAAAAAAAAAAACATTAGAAATGGTACAGAATTTTATAACAAGATGATAGGAAATCAACAATGGTTGTTATATTGCATATTGTCATCTTCAAAGGAGTTGTTCACATTACCAGATATAGGGAGGCAAAATTCATCAAAAACTTTTTTAAAAATTAAGCATTAACTGTTCCTTTCAGTAAACCAATAGAAATTACTGCTCTGATCACCTTAGCTACTTTGTGCATATATTTACTTATTTCCTTCTTTTCTCCTTTCCTTCATCCAAGTTGTTCTTCCCTTTTGAGCAGTTTCTTTCCCTTTCCCAATATCTATTGTACTTTTCAGATTTTGTTTACTCTTTCAGTTTCTTACACTTATGGAGACAATGTGATATTTACACAAGCATGTCTGATTTGTTTCACTTATAAATATGGTCTCCAGTTGCCTCCATTTACCTGCAAAAGCCTCGAGTTTATCTTTTTTTATAGCTGAGTAATACTCCATTGTGTAAAAATACCACATCGTTTTTATCCATTGCTCTGTTAATGAGCATTTGGGTTGTTTCCAAGATCTAGCTGTTATAAATTATGGTGCTATAAACATAGGTGTAGATTTATTGTTATGCTATGACGTTTTCAGTTCTGGGAAGATACCCAGAATGGCAATAGCTGGGTCAAAAGGGACTTCTAATCCTAGTTTATTGAGGGATCTCCACACTGATTTCCAAAGTGGTTGCACCAGAATATACTACCACCAGTAGTGGAGAAGGGTTCCTTTTTCCCCACAGCCTCTCCACCATTTGTCATTGGTCAATTTCTTGATGCTAGCAGTTCTTTCTGGTATGAGAAGGGATCTCAGTGTTGTTTTAATTTGCATTTCTCAAATGACCAATAGTGCTGAACATTTTTTATACACTTATTTATCCTTTGTATTTCTTCATCTGAGAAGTATGTTTCATCTCAGATGACCATTTTTGGATTGGGTCTTTGAATTTTGAGGGCCTGAATTTTAAATTATTCATATGTTCTAGACAGAAGTCCTTTGTCTGAGGGACATTTGGCTAAAATTTTTTTCCCAATTCATAGTTGTTGTTTTTTAACTCTGCGGTCCTTGCTTTTCTGCTTTGGCCTGACTTGCTCATGACTTTATTGTCCCTCATCTCTATCTCAAGTTAACCAGTCATAAAAACCCAGTGTCAGGATTAATAAAATGAACACAGCCGTGACAGTAGAGTACGCACAGATGCCAGTGCACTCACACACGAAGGCTCACTTAAAATATGCATTAAACTTTGTGCTGTTGCGGGGACCGTCCTGTGCACTGAGAGATCACTATCGGTGTCCCTGTCTTGACCCACTGGGGGCCAACAGCAGTTATCACAGTTCCATCACCTCAGCTGTGTTCAGACTCAGCCAGTCTTTCCACGCAGGGAAACTTCTGCCTAGTTAACATTTATAAATGATCATCACTATCTTTTATTTTGCTGCTCATTATATCCCAAGACAGGTAATAGTAGTCCTATTGTCTTTTCAACTCCGTTTTTCCTTTGTCATGACTGTGAGCATGTTTAGAAGTTCCACCTGCTCTCTGTAGCAAGGAGATACTCTATCCACACATCTTCTTGTCCTTTCTCCTTGGCTGGTCCCAGATCTGAATGATGAAAAGCACATCAGGGTTTGGAGTGAGCAGCAAGGCCACTTAGAGGACCGAGCTGAAAAACCATATTGAAGGCGTCCAGCCATAGAGATGCTTACAAAATAAAGGTGAAAGTATAAATTTATTAAAGATTTACTGACTTTTATTGCTCTATTGAAAGGAACAGTTAATGTTTAAGTGTTTGATCAGTCTTACATGTCTACATTTCTTTACCTGAGTATCCAATTTGAAGATATCAATATGTAGTACAACAACCTTTGTTAATTTCCTATGTACTCTGGTTTCTCTTCAGATTATATAAATCTTTCAACTTTTACTTTGTTAATTTCCTGTCACCTTGTCTGAAATTCTGTACTGCTTGTATTGCTTTTGTGTTATTTTGTAAATGTATGTGTGTTTGTTAATATGTTTTTGTTCTTTTATCTTTAAAATAAAAAATAATAATAGTGTATATTTACATAAATGATTGCATTTAAAAAAATTTCTAATTCTCCTCTTTCTACAGACCTAGTTACATTTTTGCTCCTCTCAGCTAGAACTGCGCAGTAGGGCAAAGTAAAATGTGAGCAGATGACCTGCTATGGATAAGGGACATCATGAATGTGTACAGCAGGTAGTTGAAGCACTACCTTCAAAAATGCTTCCCTGTGTCAATCAGGGTAACTTCTTTCTGGATTCCAAATAGTCTGTGGGCTATTTTCCTAGCATTGTTTGCTGCTGAAGCCAACCTGGCATAACTTTGTCACCTTCCAATTCACTATAACAAAATAACTGTGTCCACATATGGTGTTTTTAGAGTGGCTTACAACCCTGAAAATGTCACTCCCTAATCAGAACATCTGTCATCTTACATGCAAGCCCAACACCTAAGTGCCTAAGAGTTAGATATTTTTTTTAAAAATGCAGATCCATTGGTCTCTACTTCCAACATCCTAATTGAGTCCACCAGGGACCTAAACTTTTGATAAACAATGCAGGTATACTTTAATTCAGATGGTCTGTGTTCTAAGAAACAGAAAATATGAAAACTCGACAAGCAGAATAATGTAGGAGTGATTTGATCAGGCACTGCAGATGCCCCATGACCTGCCTCAGGCTGCCTGTCTATCTCTGTTAGGGACAAATCTGTGGTGGCTGAAGCCTCACAGGAGGTCAGTAGGACTCAGGGGATGCTAAGGGACCTTTGTTCAGCCATGGTAGCACGGTTAGCTGAAACTGAACAGGACCAAGGTCTTGACTTAATCAAAAGTGTTAGTTTTCAACCACAGACTCCTCCCTAGCAAGTCATGACCTGGTCTGTGGTTTTCCTCCAGGAATAATTGGTATTCTTGCTTTCTTCCTTTTGTTACCATTTTGAAAATATAGGAAGTAAAGAGAAAATCGCAAGAAAGACCAATGTCTGGCGCCATGAATGAGCATCACAAAGGAAACACTAAAGCGATTTCTACCCAGTTCCAGAATGAGCTTCGGGAAAATGTCGGACCCTCACTCGTGTGTCTCTCAATCTGTCCTGCCTCCCCACCTTCAACTGTGCTTGCACTGTGCTCACTGCTGCGATAGTCACTTCTTTAGGTTTCTGGGGAGCTTCACCACATAATCCTGCATCTTTCTATGCTCAGGCTACCAAAACAAGCACCCTAGATGGGGTGGGGGGGTGCAACTTACATAACAACATTTATTTTTTCATGGCCCAGAGACTGGGATCAAGGTGTGAGCAGGTCGTCGTCAGGTGAGGATCTTCCCCTGGGTGGCAGATGGCTAACTTCTCTGCACATTCACATTGCCTTTCCTGGGATGGTGCTCACAGAAAGGCAGCGCCTCCAGTCCTTCCTGCCAAGGGCACTCATCACCTCAGGAAGGGCCCCATACTCATGGCCTCATCAGGACCTAAGCACAACCAGAGGCTGCATCTTCACACACCATCATATTAGCGGTTAGGACTTCAAACTGCGAATCCGGGGGTGCGGCCGGGACAGAATTCAGCCCATGGTACTATTGTAGTTTACTGTCAATTACATTTGAAATTAATATAAATTAATTTATGTAGTATATATGCATCCCATTTTTACTCAGTAATCACATCTATAAGGTTCATTTGCATTTTTTCTACAGTTGATTTATTTTCAGTGTTGTGTGCTCATAACTTTATACAATGTACATGTATCCATGTTTAGATCAGCATAGTGTTTATAAGATTTATTTATGTTCTGTGCATTATTCATTTATTTTCAATGCTTTATTATATTTCAGAGCTGTGTGGTTTTTTTATAGAAGCATTTATTTTGAATTAATATCAAATGTCATTTGTGACTTACATTTAATTTGTATCTTTTTATTCCATATAACTTTATATAGAATGTAAACATTCCATGATCTCCTTACTTCTTTTACACTAGTGTATATTAGTTTTTGTGAGTGTGTGTGTATTCTCTTGGGTTTCTGGCTATAGCCAATAATGGTTATGTAGACATTGTTATACATAGATATCAGTGTACTGCTCAACAAAATTTTTGCATATATCTTGGTATGGAATATTGGGTTTCATAGTAACATTAGTTCCAACTTGTGGTAGATAACTCCAAATTATCTTCTAAAGTGGTTTTACCTACTAATTTAACTGTTGCTAGCAGTGTATGAGGTTTTCCCATTGTCTTATATACTTACTAATCTTGCTATTGATAGTCTTATTTTATTTTAGTTGTGCTGGTTTTATTTCCCTTTTCTCTCACACTTGAGAATCTTCTCCAAGTTCTGTGGCCATTTAGAAATGGCTTATAGCCCAGGATAAGAAATACAAGTCTCACTTATTCAAATCTTTTGTCCATTTCTCTTGGGTTTTGCCTCTTTTTCCTATGGATGAGTTGTTGAAACATCACTCACCTGTGAGTTATAAGTGACACTATCCAGTCTGTGGCTTGCCTTTTCACTTTCTTAGTTGCATTTTCTGAAAACATGATTGCATAATTTTAGTATAATCCAACATATCACCAGCTTTTGTTTTTACAGCAAATGCTTTTAGTGTCATAACACATCTAACTCCACACATGATTACAAAGACACTTAGATCTTCCAGGAGTTTTATAATTCTGCCTTCCGCATTTGGGTCAAGAATACAATTGAAATGGATTTTGCATATGCCAAATTTCAATGTTTTTGTTTATGAATATCTTCTTGGTCTGGCTCAGTTTCTACACTTTAATTCAGATGTTTCCTTTTTTAAATCAATCATCTCTAAATAGGTGCTTCTGTCCACGAAGTTCTGTACACTGCACTGGTCATTTATTCATTCTTGAACCCATGTGACTCTTTTATTATCATAGTGATCTTATGATAAGATTTGATATTTAGGGCAGTGAGTGTGCTAGTCTTTTTTTCATTACAAGTGTTTGGTTATTCTTTACAAGTTTCAACTAAATTTTAGAATCTTCTTTTTAATGTTTATCAAAAATAAGTCACCCACAACTTTGTGTAGTGTTGCACTGAACTATCAATCCATGATGGAAAAATTAAATTTATAATATTTTCCAAGCCATGGGCATAAAATATTTGTCTTTTTATGAATTTCTTCCTATGTTCTTTCAATATTACATATCTTATTTACATGAAGATCTTGCATATCAAGCATGTTTGCAGCATTTAATATTTTAAAGTTATTGTTAAACTTTTAAAAAGTACATCTTTTTTATTTTGAAGAGAATAAAATAATAAAAAATATTAGAAATAATACACAATTTCAAAAACAAGATGACAGGATTCAATAATGGTTGTTGTATTGCCTACTGTTGTCTTCAAAATAATTGCTCAGATTGCCAGATATAAGCATGTAAAATTGGATAAAAATAAGCATTAACTGTTCTTTTCAATAAACTGATAGAAATTAGTACTGCAAATATCTTAGCTATCTTGTGTATATAGATATATTTTTTCCCTTTTTTTTTTTCTTTCTTTCTCCTTTCCTTCATCCCAGTTTTTTTTTTTTTCCTTTTGAGCAGTTTCTTTCCCTTTCACAATATCAGCATGGTACTGGCAAAAAAACAGACCTGAGGATCAGTGAAACAGATTAGAAGATGCAGACACAATTGTGAACACATTCAGCCACCTTTCTTTGACAAAGGGGCCAAACACATTCACTAGAAGAAAGATAAACTCTTTAATAAATGATGCTGGAAAAATTGGTTCTCCACATGCTGAAGACTAAAACTAGACCCACGCCTATCACCATGCATTAAACTAAAATCAAAATGGATCAAAGATCTAAATATTAAAACAGAAACACTAAGCCTACTGGAAGAGAAAGTAGATAGAAATCTTGAAGACATGGGGCAGGCCGAGATTTCATGAAGAAAAACCAAGCTGCATGGGAAATACTTCAAAGAATCAACAACCTGGATCTCATCTTATTGAAAAGTTTTTGCACATCAAAAGAAATCACCAAAAGAGTAAAAAGAAAATCCACGAATTGGGAAAACATTTTAGCCAACTGTCCCTCAGACAAAGGCCTTCTATCCAGAATATATAAAGAATTAAAAAGTCAGGCCCCCAAAATTCAAAGACCCAATCCAAAACTGGTCATCTGAGATGAATATACACTTCTCAGAAGAAGAAATACAAATGACAAATAAATATATAAAAAAATGTATTTGTCATTCAAGAAAAGGAAATTCAAACAATGCTAAGGTTCTATCTCACCCCTGAAAAAATGGCTATCATCAAGAAATCAACCAATAACAAATCCTGGTGGGGCTGCGGGGAAAAAGGAATGCTTCTCCACTGCTGGTGGGAGTGTAGACTGATGCAACCACTGTGGAAATCAGTGTTGAGATTCCTCAAAAAGCTAGGATTAGCAGTCCCATTAGACCCAGCTAGTCCCCTCCTGGGTATATTTCCAAATGAACTGAGAACATCACACCATAGCAATATATGTGCACCCACACTTATAGCAGCAGAATTTGTCATAGCTAAATCTTGGAAACAGCCCAAATGCCCATCCACTGAGGAATGGATAAAAAACATGTGGTATTTTCATACAATGGAGTATTACTCAGCTGTAAAGAAAGATAAACTCAAGGCTTTTACAGATAAACATATACAATTAGAGACCATACACATAAGTGAAATAAATCAGACCTGCATGTGTAAACATCATATTGTCTCCCTGATGAGAGAACCTAAAAGAGTGAATAAGGTCCAAAAGGTACATTATATCTAATTTTTACAATTATTTTCATGCTTCATTTATTACATAGAAATAGAAAACTGACTTTTGTATTATAAGATCACCAACAAATTTCCTGAACTCGCTTAGGAATTGTAATATTTAATGTGGATTTCACATTTTTCTTTTCTACACATGCAGTTATGTTAATGAGTGATGACAGATTCACTTTTCCTATTTCTTGTGCTTTTAGTTTTTTTCCTTATAGTAGCTCTCTAGGGCCTTAAGAGTGATGGGGAGTAGAAGTAGTGATGGAAGATGTATTTATTTATCAGTTGTGAGTACAGATGAAAAGGTTTTAACATTCACCATCAAGTATGGTGAATAGAATAAGCTTTGCAGTGAGAAGCTCTGTAGGATTAGCACATTTACCTTCTATGCCTACTTTATAAAGTGTCTTGATCATGGATTGACTAGCAAAGCCCAGTTTGATTTTATTTTCTTTTAGAACCACTTGCAGAAGTCCATAATTCACTGTTCTTTCCCTCATCATTTATTCCTCCCCATTTGCCAGTCTTTACTGTCTGGTGATCAGGTTTACAGTGTACAGCTCAGACCTCAGTATTAAGCATTTCAGTATTTTCAATCTGGAAACTATGTCTTTGCCTGTTTAAAAATACCAACCCCCTTGCAAGAATGTTAAATGTATGTAAGGTGCACATTAAATGATTACTCATTGTAGTGGATTGATCACTGGTGGTCAAGTTGTAACCCCCAGCTGAACTGAGTAAGCGTGGTGCTGGGTGTGGGAGGCCCACCTGGGGACTGTTACCAGCAGCATAAGAGGCAGAACTGGAGAAGAAGAGGGGAAAGGCTGTTGGGAGCGGAGAAAGGCTGTTGGAGCTGGTAGAAGCT
>NW_004955471.1:9644290-9702728 GCF_000276665.1 Chinchilla lanigera
GTGAGACATTGTTATGGTCTCTGGGATTCCAGTTGGATTCATGGGAGGCGTTGTTATGAGCATTAGGTCTTACATGGGACTCAGGCAGGACATTATCACAGGATCCAGGCCCTCAGCTAGATTCTTGGTCTATGCTGTATGGACAGATTTCCTGCACTCTCTTGTATATCATCCTTTGGGTGACTATTATAAATAATCTTACAAACTATATGTCCTATATATTACTGTTCTCCCTTGCAAAATATCCTCCAAACCAACACACTCATAGATTCCTACCATAGCTTTTAATGTGCTAAGGAATGAAAACCGAAATTCTGTATCTATATTTTAGATTTCTCCAGTTTAAACTCATAAAGTAATATGTCTCTGCAGCCAGGGTTCCTTATTACAGGACAGAATAATATGCATCTTTTTCTCTCAGACTGCTGTAATTAAGGCAGCAAGGCCAAGTTTATAAAGCTTATTTCTCAAAAGTAAAAGACGTATTATGACTGCGATAAAAATTTGGGACAGGTTCAACTTGTTTGATAAAACTGTGAACGTTAAGTAGGCCAAAGAGAGACCACAGGATGTTGAGGTTAAAAATAAGCACTGAGAAGCAGAATTCTGGGCCACGGGGTGAAGGCAAACAACCAGGCCTACATTTTGAGGCCTCAGTGATAAAGAACCTAAAGTGGTGCTAGCCTTAGTCTCCAAATCTGTTTCTCAAAATCCCCACTTCCCCAAACGCTCCAGAGGATCTCCACTTAGAGAAGACGGGTGAGCGATATAAGATGAACTGGGTCGTGAGGGTCTCGGCAGCTCTGTTTTGGGAGACCTGAGGTAGTTTTGAAAAGCAGAACAAATTTATGTGCAGGTCAGAGAAGGAGAAATTTATGGGAGTGGAACATTTCGAGCAAGATCTGTAGATGTGAATGGAACAAGCCATAGGCAGCTGAGTCTCCTGGCAGCCTGGTGACCCCAGGCAGATGAGGAAGGAACCTGCGTAGTCAGACTTCCACGGGTGACAGAGAGATGCCCCTGTCCTGCGGGGTGACAGGAGAGGGCACTGCAGGAGCAGCTGGCTCCTCGCCAGTTTCGCGGGAGGGAAAATGAGCCCTGGACTCTGAAGCTCTCTGTCAAAGGAGGGCTCCGGCCTTGGCTGAGGGCCCCTCCATTCTTCCTCCATGGTGCGTTCTCATAATCTTTACCTCCTCTAATTTTCTGCACTAGCTCACGAAGCAGGCCAGGGCCCATCACGTTATCCCCACTTCACAGACTTGGAAACAAGCCCAAATATTAATTGTCCTTCTTTACGTAACACAGACAGTAAGTGACAGGTCTTACCCGAAATTGTAGTTTTGCTTGAATCTTAGGCTGGCGTATTTTTCTTTCTTATTTTTAAAAAGATTTGTGGTCTTGCAGAAGTGATATTGCAATCCTGTGCCTCAGTTTTCTATCTGGTTTTATGATAATAAATCCTCAGAATGGTGAAAAATTTACTGAAGCATTTTCTGTACAGGTCTGAGTTTGATCTGTAGCGCTGTACCTGGAATGTGATAAGTTCACAGTCTTTACAAAGGAAGACTGTGTCACCATGAAATGGGTCCCTTTGGAGCACACAGAATGGGTGTATCTATTAAAGTCAGATGCTGCCATCATAGCTGACATGCATAAGATATGTTAGATATTTCCCTAAGATCTTTCTGATCCATAGTTATATTTGTTTATATTATGACCTATACAATGTAGTTCTAGCACCATTACTTATAAGTATGAACTTCAAGACTTTCTTTGCAGAAATAATAAAGCATTGCTATCTACTGATAATGTCTCATCATCCTGGTTAGAGATGCCCATAAATTGTGGTGACATGTGTAAAGTTATACTTTCTGTTTCTTCGTGAGAACATGTCCAAGTTTGGGCTGTGTATCCTTCACACAGTGCATAATCAAGGGGATTTTCTGCTTTCATTAATATTTTTTAAGCTAAAATTTGGCTTCAGATAGACAGCAGGAGCACATGCATTAAGAAAATTAATCACAAAATGGTAGCTTTAAATCTAAGGACTAACTATAGGGCACATTTTAAAAATATACGTGACTATGTAAATAGAAAGTGATGATTCAAATGAAATCAGTTCCATATGGCACCCATGAAAATAAAGTCTGTGGATTTACGCAGCTTACATTTTAGCACCAGCTGTTGCCACTGCCTATATTTTTTAGGCAAAAGAATCACAGAACACGCCAGCAAGCCTGAGTCAGAGCCCACGGTGCGTTCAGGGTCAGGAGACTGCATTCTACCTTGTCCGGCGCTCCAGATCTTGCTTAGGTTCATCGTGTTCTGTGACTCTTACCTTGTGAAACACCATGTATCTCTGGAGTCTAAAAGAGAACTCCTCTTCCACCTGTGGGTAAACGTACAGTTTATTGCATTACTCTGGAGGGACAAAGAGAGCCACCCCGTGGGAGTGTGGACGTACGGTGTGAGCACGTGGCAGCAATCTGGTTACTTCACAGCTCGCACGGCTCATGTATTCCTCATGCAGCGAAGAAAGCAAGATGAGCAGGTGGAGGGACGTGTTAAAAACGCTGATTGCATTTAGATTACTCACTAAATGGGAATGTTGAGAACCCTATTTTCTAAGAATGCTAAATTTGATTCAAAAGCCTGAGGTCATTTATCAATGTTGACTCTGTCCGGAGTGGCTAATCCTGAAGGTGTGCAATTAGACATGAGTGATGCCTTCGCGTCTCGCAACCACAGTATAACGTAATGCTCAGAACATAAGAAGCAATATCAATTTTATTTTATGAAAGAAAAGAAAAATGCTTTCTCTGAGTTCAACTAATAGTTCAGGTATAAAATTCTCTGAAGCTAAAATTAGCTGCCAGAGTTTTGACCACATAATCTGGCTGAAGCCATTTCTAAATTGAGTAGCAGCAGAAAAATATGTATCCCAGAGAGGGGGCAGCATGCGTCTCTGCCTGCCTTTTGTAGTGTAGTTCTTTGCTGAACCTCACAGACAAAGGAAGCCCTCTCAGTGGCACGCTTATCAATCACAGCAGGACCTCTCCGTTCCACAACCGCACACCACCTCTAAGAGAGCGACATCCCCGGATCAACAAGGAATTCATTCCTATCTACGCAAGATGTTCCGTGAGATAGAAACAAACTGTATGGCTATTGCACAGTGACATTGGGAATACTGAATTCTACCAGAGCTCCTTGAAGCTGGAAAGTAGGTGTGAGGAAATCCCCTCTTCCCATTTTGTCCTAAAGAACTAGTTTACTACAAAGAACCCTGTTCCACTTATAATGCAGATATTACTCAATGATGCCCGTTGTTTACTGAAGTGAAGGCCAGCCACAAGTCCTCCAAACTCCCATTTTAACTTCCCATAAATGATTAGCTGAGCTACTTGGTCCAGCGGACCAGCTGGAACAAAATGCCTGTTAAATTTGGTGGTGTTTCCTTCTCTTTCCAGCAGGTTTCTGAACTGGAGCTCCTCTGGACGAGAACAGGGAGAGAGCAGGGTGACTCTCTAATCTACTGTCCTGTTCCACCAACCTTTCACTCTGATTACCCGGGCTTTGCTTTCCCTGCTCCCTATGTAAGAAAAACTTCTAATTCCTGAGGTGTTTGTTGATCTTATAATCAGAGACTTCCGTTGCAACAGTCTGCCTCCTCCTGGTCCAGTGGACTTATGGTTTTAGTCTTATGATAATCCTTTCAAATAAAGTCTCTCCTTCCTAAATCTGGACTTGCTTTATTTATTTGAAGCATGGTTAGTTACTAGGTCTGTGATAAGTGGCCAGACATTTGCTTATTTCTTTTCTTTCCTTTCTTCTCTTTTTTTTTTTTTGTTTTTAAAGAAAAAGCATTAATTTGTGGCAGTTTATATAAAAGGCTTTATGAGAACATTCATGGTGTATGAAATTCCTCATTTATCAGTACAGCAGTTGTGTCTGAAAAGTGAAGTGGAAGAATTTTCTAGTATATTGTGGTCAGTCATTTCCCTTAGACTTTAACTCATGCCATCAGAAGAGTGGGTATTTCCGTTTCTCGTCAGACGTCCTTAGACATATAACCAGTGCTGTCCGTAGCCTTCTGAATAGTCTTCAGTGTATTCTGTTGAAGGGATGAGTCTGTAGAAGTCAAAAGTAATGGAACAAAGAAACTTAAAAGTAATGCTTTTGACTCTATAGTGACATCATTTTAGAGGACCTTGAATGTAGAAATCCCTCTGGAATTTAAAGCATTTACAGAAAAATGACCCCTTATAGGAAGGAAACTGCTACGTGAAGCAGCATAGGGTACAAAAGAACATTCTGTTTTGTCATCTTAAAATGCTTTGGACAGTTCACACTTGCCATTACGGTAAGGCCTTGACGTACAACAGTGTTTCCTACATGGGCTCTCTCCCAGGCCTCTGGAGTCAGAATTTTTTTTAGGGGTCTGCAATTTTTTTTTATTTTAAAGAATATTAAATAAAAAGAGAGATAGCAACATGCCAACAACATTGACAAAACAAAGCAAACACAATAAAAATGATACAGGGTTTTAGAACAAAATGATAGGGATTAACAGTGGTTGTTATATTACATATTTTTATCTTCACTGAAGTTGCTCAGATTACCAGATATAAGAATGCACAATTGATCAAACCATTATGTTCAGTGACCTTCGCAGATTATTATTAAAGTTAATAAGCCACTGACAGACCACAGGGCGTGAATAGAGTGTTAATATGACAAAAAAACCTGCAGTCTCTTTTGCATAGAATAGAACAACATTTATCCATTCTCTCTCTAGAATAATGAACTAGGAATGTACATACTATTTACAGCAAACCGTGAGACTTTCAAAGATGTCCTTCTGATTGAAGCACACACATAGAGCTTCTCCAGAGGAGATTCACTGCTTCCAAGTCAAGAACACCTTTGAAGGTCTACTGTTTTTATCCTTCAGATGAGGAAACTGTACCCTAACATGTTAGTCTTTTCACTCAAGCAACACAAAAAGTCTACAGATAATTTCATTTTCCAAGGAATTCTCAGTAAAATTTGATTATGTTCTGAGAGAGTAAAATAAATATTTTCAATCAATGTATTCTATAACATTTTTTCTCCAGTGCATGCAGATGAATCACAGACAGAAAATGTTGTTAGTGTACTCGGCGTGAGGATAGCCTAACTTCTTCCCATAAGCATCGTTCTTATTTATGGAGCTACTCACTCCTAACTTCGGAGCCACCAGAATTAATCTGCTGGACACTGCGCAGTTTACTCCCAATACAAAATGCACTGAGTCGTATTAATGAAACTTTTATTTCATATACAAAGTGCTGCAATCATTAACACATCCTGCTGCATTTTTGCTTTCTAATTCCATAACACTGAATAAAAATGAAATTTTACTCCCCGTCCTCAAATAACTATCCCTCTTATCATACTCTTTACAGAACTCAGTTTTTAAAAAGTATTTCATTTTATAAAATGCATTATTCATCATATTACAGGACCTTAGCTCCTAAAGCTTGGGGGAAGAAAAAAATGAAATAATACCTTAATGAGGAGAATGCATGACCAGACACAGAGTAACTCTGAGGGGAAGAAAGCCAGGGTGGGGCTCATCCAAGGGCAGAGAGAACACTAGGACTTCCAGTGCTCACAGGAAGAGAGACATGGAGGAGTAAGAGAAAGCTAAACAGGCAGATGGGAGACGCATAACGCTCGCAAAGGAGACCTTTCTGCTTTGTATTGCCGTTCCTTTGTCATTCATTGGATGGGAGAGCCTCATATGCTTGCATCTTCCCATAAATTACCTTAAATTATGTTCCATATTTAAATTATGCTAAATATCGGTAGTGACTGCGTACACCTGTGTTTCCCTGCTGGCTGTCCCTGCTCTGGCGTACTTTATAATTATTTACAGCTTTAATGAGGCTATTTATTGTAATTGGTCTCGACAGGGATCTGAAGCACCATTTCATTCCATTTCAGTTATTTTCATTGTCTCTGGAGATCCTGGAAGAAGATGGGTTTAATAAAACCTTTTCGAACGACAGGTGAAGGGCCACAAGCTAACCCTGTCTTCGGGGTTTCCCACGTTTTATTCCCTGCAGGGCCGCTCTTCCTCACCCCCCAGCACAGGTCTGCTTTACTGAGCAAGAGGCAGCACCGGAGCTCAGCCTAGAACAGCGGAGCTGCGGCTTTCATCTCAGCTCCCCCAGTGCCTGCTGCTGGTCATCAGTCTCTCTGAGCTGGAGTTATTCATTAAATAGTAAAAAGAAACGACACCACTACCTCGTGTGATTACGGTGGGGTGCACTGGGATAAGAAGGTGATGAAGCTCTGAGTTTGGGGCACATACAAAAATCATAGTTTAAAATCCAAGAGGGTTTCTAAGTTTTCTAAGGCGCTCAGTAAGTCTTACGTGGTTCTTCAGCACGGAGAGACTTGCTGGCTGAGATGAGGGCCAGCGACGCCGTGACTTCGGACTTGGTCATCCTTTTCTGCGTTCCCTCTGATGAGTGCTGGTCCCCTGTGAGCACCAGTTATAACGGTTTCATCTGGGCCTGTTCTGCAGTGGGCACTGTGATGAGGCTGGGATGCAGTCCTCTCACATGGCTGACTTGGTGCTTACCGCTATATCTGTCGCTTTTAGATGATATTCTTAATGTCATTGTTTCGGTCGTACAGTTTACATTATTTTATTTGTATTCTAAATTTCATGTCATGCAACTTTCTTCAGATGATTCTATTATGTTTTCTTCCAAAACAAGGTCTTTATTTTTGTTAGTTTTTTTTCCTACTACTTTCCCTTTCCCTATTTCTCTTTCCTCATCCCTTCCTCATGAGTTATGATCTTTATTACTGAGAGCAACATGCGATCCCCGGTCTGGATATTTTCCCAGAGGAATTAAAAACACCATATCACAGCGATATATGTGCACCCATGTTTATAGCAGCACAATTTGTCATAGCTAAATGTTGGAAACAACCCAAATGACCATCAACTGAAGATGTGTTTGCTTTTATATAATGGAATACTATTCAGCTCTAAAGAAAGATAAATTTGAGGCTTTTATACATAAATGGACACAACTAGAGACCATACTCATAAGTGAAATAAATCAGACCCACATGTGTAAACATCATATTGTCTCCCTAGTGCAAGAACCTGAAAGAGTAAATAAAACCCAAAACATACAATAGATAATATGAAAGGGAAAAAAATTGCTCAAAGGAAGGAACAACTGGGACAGGGGAAAGGAGAAAAGAAAGAAAGAAGAAAGGGAAAAAATATATATGTATATACAAGGTAGCTAAGATAATTGTACTACAAATTTCTGTTTGTTTATTGAAAGGAACAGTTAATGCTTAATTATTTGATCACTTCTGCATACCTGTATCTGGTAATCTGAATAACTACTCTGAAGAGAATAAGAAGCAATACAGCAACCACTGTTAATTTCCTATAATCTCATTTTGAAATTCTGTATCATTTTTTTCTTAGTTTTTATTCTCTTTAAAATAAAAAAGAAACTTCTCAAAAAAAAGAACAACTGAGATAGTGAAAGGAGAAAAGAAAGAAGTGAAAAAAATATATATATACACATATACAAAAGATAGATAAGATAGTTATAGTTCTGATTTCTTCTAGTTCATTGAAAGAAATGGTTTGTGCTTATACTGTTCGATCAATTATGCATGCCTATATCTTTTAATCTGAGCAACAACTGTGAAGATAACAATACACACTATATTATCCATTGTTAATCTCATATTGTCTCGTTTTGAAATTTTGTACTATTGGGTTTTGTTCTGGTAAAATGTTCTGGATGAATTTAAGTTATACTGCAAAGCAACAGTAATAAAAACAGGATGACACTGAGACAAAAATAAGGCTATGGCTCAAAGGAACAGAAGAGAGGGTACACAATTACACACAGACATATTTGGTTATTTGATCTTTGACACAGGGTCAGAATATATGTTGGAGGAGAGATGACCTATCCAACAAATGGTGCAGGAGAAATGAGCTATTTATTTGAAGAAAATTGAAGCTGGACCCATACCTCTTACCATGTACTAAACTAAAATCAAAATGAATCAAAGATCTAAATATTAAAACAGAAACAGTGAACTTACTGGAACATAAAGTAGGTAAAATACTTGAAGTTTTATGTGTAGGGAAGACTTTCTCAACACAACTTCAAATGTACAAGGGACAATAGGAAGAATCAACAACATGGATTATATCAAACTAAAAAAAGCTTCTGCTCACAAATGCATCAGTTAGAGTGAAGAGACAACTTACAAAATGGAAAAAATAATTTTCCAGCTATTCCTTAAACAGAGCACTAATATGTAGAGGTCTTAAAAAATTAGACCACCCCAAACTGAAGACTGAATAAGAAATGAACAAGTTTAATGAATAGATACTTCTCAGAAGAAAAAGTACAAATAGACAACAAAGATGAAAAATATTTTACATCTTTGGTCATTAGAGAAATGCAAATTAAAAAACACTAAAGTATGATCTTATACCAAGAGGATGGCAATTATCGAGACATCAAATAATAACAAATGCTGATGTGGTTGCAGTGAAAAAGAAAACTTCCTGCATTGTTGGGAGCTGTAAACTAATACAACCATTTTGGAAATCTATATGGATATTTTTCAAAGAACCAAAATTAGAAATTCTTCTTGACCCAGCTAGTCCCCTTTTATGAATCTTCCCTAAAAAACTGAAGACATTGTATTATAGTCTTACATGCATACCAAGATTTATAGCAGCATAATTCATAATCAATTAAATCCCGAAAGCAGGCTGTATACCCATCAACAGATGAATGGATAAAGAAAACGTGGTATCTATACATAATGAAATACTATTCAGCTTTAAAGAAGGATACATCCAAGGCCTTTGTAGGAAAATGGATCCACCTGTAAAATGTAATGTTCGGTGAAATAAATCAGATATATGGGCTTAAACGCCATGTAATACTTCTCAGCTGAGTAAGAAAATGTACAAAGAACAAAATAAAGGATCAATAGAAGGAATCAAGGACATAGATCTCTTTATTTATATATTTTTATTTATTTATTTATTTAATTTTGGTCTTTTTGAGACAGGTTCTCGCTATGCAGTACTGGCTGGATTGGAGCTCACTTTGTAGCCCAGGCTGGTCTCGAACTCACAACAAATCTCCTGTCTCAGCCTCCCGAGTGCTCAGATTGCAGGGATTACAGACTTGCATCACCACGCCCAGCTCATAGATCTCTTTAACACAGGAGAATGAGGGTCCTGGAGAATGAGGGTAGTAAAAAGGGGAAGTAAAACTACTTAAGGCATCTCACATGTACCAAACACCTATGGTGACTGTGAACATTAAGTGTCAAAAATATCAACTAAAAGTAATAATAGTAAGAATGAGAATGAGAAGAGGATCATTGAAGGCAGCAATGGTGGCCAGTGGGAAGGGAAAGAGGGTCAAAGGTGACATGCGGTTACTCCCTGGGATGAGTGCAAACATGCACTGCAAACATACACTAAGAACATTTTTAACAAAGAAAACTGCTGGAAATGTTGAGACTTTGAGAAGGGATTATTGCATTTCTGGTTATACGGAGGATGGTTGTGTTGCATTAGGTGAAATCACAAACTTGCAATTGTCTTTATTTGGAGAGGATGTATGGTTTAAGATGTTTGGGTACCAAGTGGAAAAGGATGGGATGCAGCAGTTAGGATGGGGTTTCTGCTTGACTGGCTTTGAGGTCCCGCCAGAGATCAGCATGCTTCTAGGTGTGTCTCAGCGGGTTGTGGAGGTGTGGCCTTCCGGTCTGTGTTCCATCGTTGGTTTCTTCCTCTCCTGCACTCTTTGCCTCTCTGCTTTCCTGCTGCCGTGAACGAAGAACCTTTGCTTCACCCCACCTTTCTGCCATGTCTCTGCCTTGGGGCCAGCCCATCATGCACTGAAACCATGAGGAAATTAGATGTCTTCTTTTTAAAATTGTGAGTAGGTGGTACTGTGTCTCAGTTATGAGAAAGCTGATACAAGTAGGCATGTGATATAAAGCATCACCAGTCCTTATAAAAAGCAACCAGTGAACCACCATCATTTTGCAAAGAAGGTGGGAGATTTAGAGAAATGTCTTGGCAAAGTCCAGAATGCTGAGTGGGGAGTCTGGAACTCACATCGAGAGTGCTGCGCATCCTGTTTGTTCCTTTTGTGCCCTGTCCTTTTAGACAAGATCTGGCTAAATTGCTAAGATGCCCAGGCTGAGCTCTTCTTGTGCCCCTTTCTGTCTTTGCCTCCCAGAGCACTGGGATTGCAGGCATGTTGCTACCGTACTGGGTTCATAGTGAACGTGCTGTGGTTGTGTGAGGACTCCTACTGTCTGTTCTCAGCAAGCCTCCCTGGTACCACACAGCAGTATAAGTTGTAGTCTTCAGCCTTACTCTCCCATCATGACTACAGCTCTGGGCTCACTCAACCTGCAAGTCCCCATCACAGCTCACTCAGCTCTGGGGAATTACTCTTTGTTTTCAGATATTCCAGTTGTGGTTTTTTTTTTTTTTTTTTTTTTTTAATTCCATATACATGCAGCATTTCTACCTGTGTCTTGATTAAATATATCTCCCAAATTTATCCATGTTCATGCAAAATGCAAGATCTCCTTTTCAAACAGCACAATATTCCATTGGGTGTATATATCACCTACCTATCCATTCCTCACTTACTTGAAAGGAAAAAATTTTACTGAAATATGTGGTGAAACTAGCAGCAGAAAGTAGGTCACACAGTTGCTTTTTCATATAACTTTGAGATTCTTACTGAAGTGAAGGAGATGGATGACATGTACTCTTGTTACAGAATAAGCAGGCATCTCTACACCTGCTTGTCCCCTTTTGCTCCACAAAGCAGGGAACGCAGTTAGACATCAACCAAAAACTCTTCAGAGTGCCTACAAACAGCACTCCAGAGGTCATGGAAGAATAGAAATGAGAATATAGGAGTGAGAATAAGTCCCATTATTGTGAGAATAAGTCCCTTTATTATGAACTTGTTGTCAATTATCAGAATTTTGGAATCATTGAGTAAATAGAAACTTCAGCCTACCAGGTTGAAGTAATAATCCCACCCAGTTAAAAATCAGGTTTGTATGAATTGACTCATTCATTCCCTCACCATTTGTTCAGGGAAATGTCCCACCTGGCACAGTGAGGTAATGTGAGTTAACAGAGTCAGGCTTCTTTAGAATCATTCCTGTGTTTTACAAGACTTCTCAATAACTAGATCAAAATAATAAATGAGTCAGGAATTAAATGATTCTTTTTATTGAATTAATTAAATGAGAGTCCCTACCTTTTGCTCACAGGTCACTAAAATAAAACAGAAAAATATTAGAATGTGACATTGGTGAGTGGATGTCACCCACACAAGTTCCAACCGACATCCTCCAGCAGAAATGAACCAAGACAGTGTAGAGAGACATCCGGAAGTTCCAGACTAAAGATGGTGTCCAGGACTCCTGCACATCCCTGAGACTTGGCAGAAGCCACTGTCCTAATGTCCAGTCATGAAGGCCTTTAACACAGCCGTTGCAGCATCAAACTGCAAAAGGAAACTTGTGTTGTATAGTCACAGGAAAGAAAATCCAATCTGCTGATGTGCACTGTGGCTCTTTTGGAAATAGAATGTCAAACATTAATGTGGGATTTAGTATAAACTAGTGGTTTTTTTCCTCCTGTGTTGGAAATTGTTTTCAATAATACAGATATGCATATTTTAGCTAGATTACATGGCATGCTCAAAAACATTGTAAGCAAGTTTCATTAGTTGTAAAGTAATTTAAAAACTAACATTTATTTGATTAAGTCATAGCATTATTCATTTATTCAGTCTACCATTTAGGCCGAAGTTCAAGAATTTTCTGTTCAGTTTTTATTACTGAGATAATAAAATTTTATTTATAATGTATTTGTGTTTTTGAAAGTCAGTGTCAATAAAGATTATTTTAAGAGTTATTTATTTATTTTTTTTTTTGTCTTTTTGAGACAGGGTCTCGCTTTGTAGTTCAGGCTGGCCTGGAGCTCACTTTGTACCCCACGCTGGTCTCAAAATGAAAATGATCCTCCTGCCTCAGCCTCCCAAGTGCACCACCACACCCATCTCAAGGAGTTGTCATTTTACCTTTTAGATTTTAAGTTTTATCAAATTGGGATTTGCAGATGTTCATCTGAATTTATCATATCAAGGTTAATAATCTCTGTGTGTGTGTGTGCAGTACTAGAGATTGGGTCTTGAAGCTTGAGGCTTTGCACTGAGCATCTCCAGCTCTTTTTTAATTTTTAATTTTAAAATAGGGACTCAGAAATATCTTATGCTGCCTAGGCTGAACTCACACTTGCAATCTTCCTGCCTCAGAGTGCAAGGATGTGGCACAATACCTACTGAAAGACAATAATCTTTGGACTGCTTAGAATATAGACAAAGTTAAAAATTATTTGCAACCAATAATTTTTATTTCTGACACTGTTTTTGATACTATCTTTTGATGGAATCTTAGAGTGTACGTGTGTTGTGGCTCAAGGTCCATCATAATTGAAAATACCTGCTGTTCCAATCAGAGATGGAAGATTTGACGTCAGTAATTTCTGTGTTAATGGGAAATAAATGCTACGACATTTAGCAGGAGTGAGACTCGTTATGAGAAAACTCAATTCCACTGGTGAAATTATTTAAATAAAATTAGCACAAAATTAGCACATAAGGCTCAGAAATGGTAAGTGACTTGCTTGTCTATGGCCTTGCTAATATGAACAGTAGAGTAGAAACCAGCATCTGACTTAACTGACCTTCCACTTATTTTATCTAGTTCATACTCATCTACTTTATCCTTGTGAGTTAGTTCTAGTTAAAGTGAGACTTATGATCACACCTATTTGAAAGTTTTTCTAAGCCTTATGCAGCTAACTATAAAATTCTCAGCCCCTACAATTTCTAGATCATGCTTTCCAATAGCATCATCAATAACTAGATAGATAATGGAATTACCTAGGAAGCACTTCAAATGGAACAACATGTTTCTTATTAATCAAAATTCTGAATAATTAATCTACAGTTGTCCCTAAACACTACTATTTTCAAAGTTCTCTCTGAGAATTTAACTTTCACTCAGGGTTCAGAATGTCTAATTGATATTTTATAACACTATAGTTTTCTAAATATTTCAAGGTACTCAAGAATTTATCAAGCTGGAATTAAGAAAAAAAGCTTAGAAATAGGCTTAGAATTTATTACATTACTTAGAATTTATTATTTTATCCTTAGACAGAGATATTTCTTATTACATTTTTCTTAGGTAATTATCTAGTATTGATAAAGTATCATACTAAGTAGTCTCCCTTCTAATTCAGAAATAACTCTGCATCTCTGTTTTTGGAAATAACCTTTGGCTCAGAGAATCTTACTGAGTCTATATTCTTGTATCTTCAAAAATTTCCCTGTGAACATTAGTATCTGTATTCACTGGATATCGACATAAAATTTTTTCCAGTGAGTATACATTTTGAATTATTTCATTGTTGTTTATAAAAATCTCTCTGCTTTTTTCTGCTTGCAGTCGTGACTATTCTGACCTTCAAATATTGAGGACAAAAAGCTGCTCTTAGTCTCTTTTCTACAAGCTCAGAGCTGGTTGTGAGTTGTAGATTCATTCAATGGAAATGGAAAGCCAAACCCTATGTTTGAATTCCCAGTCTGCCAGTAATAAGTGAACATGAATCTGTTGAACACAAGTTAGCACTCCCTAAGTGCTGCAAAGTTGGCAATCACATTTGGGTTAATTTAATCTGGCAGTCTAGTGCCAGATAAAAGCTGAGAATACTTAAGAGTCCACCCAGACGAATATGTCAGAAATGAGGCTTGGAAAGGTAAAGCACAGCAGTAGTGTTAGTAGAAATTTTTAAAAATATGACAAGACAAATGCAAAGAAATTTCAAACAAACAGCATAGCACGACACACCAAGGCCTCCTTGGTGCTTTGAAGGAAGAAACAAGATTTGCTTAACATTGGGTTTTCAGTGGCAGGAAGATGTTTTAATAAGAAAATCTGAAAGATAATTGAAAATAAGGATTAGCGTTTGCATAAAAAATAGAAATAAGCTTCCAGATATAAAAACTGTCATTAGAGAAATAAGAATTGAAATCCTCTGATGGGATGAGGTGCTTGAGCCCCAAAAGTGCAGTGGCTGAATGTGCAGAAAAGAGGCCATCGTGGGCCACTCAATCTATCTGGTGCTTCTTGGGTTCCTTCTTCCTGGGGGACTTCAGAGTTATGTTCCAGGGGGCCTTGTTGTGACTCCTACCCACTGCCATCACCAGTTCTTCTCTGTTCTGTGTATTCTTTATTCCAACCATCTTTATTTTCACGTTTGCTGAGATAGATAGATTTTTTTTTTTTAGTAGAGATGAAAGATGTTTTAAAACTCTGTTGGCCTCTTCTGTACTGCGTGACTAAACTTAGTCTACACTACCTTGCTTTATTTTTATGGAAAACTTTGGTAGCAGAAGTAGAAAACAGTAGGCGACCTTGCCTTTGCACCTTCTTCAGAGTGGGCCTTCTGCAAGTGCACACTTGATGGTAAATGAAAGTTGATGTAGCTACAAGGAGAGAGTTAGTAACATAACCAGCAGATGCTGAGGTTTGGAGCTCGTGAAGCCGCTATGCTAATTTAATGGTTGTTACTTAGGCTCCGGCCCAGACAGAATGTCTGCACGGTCATTTCTGGTCATTTTTATTACCGAAGTGATGAGTCACAACCTGTCGGATGCACAGTTGACTTCCACCAACCTGCACCTTGCGTGATGCGCATTACGGTGCACCCCAAGACAGGCAACAGATGCAAGGATGGAGCCATTATGGAAATGAGCTTCACTCCCGGTAACTCATACAAGGTGTTTATGAGGGTCACACACCTACGATCTGCCACCTTATGTGAGGTCTGACTCTCTCGAGATGGTACTAATTGATTTTCGGCAGAAATTTTTGCTTTGTTGACAGATTGGCCTTCTGAAAACTCCCAAATGAATGTGAGAAAAACAAACACAGTTTCTTAAAAATTTAGTAAATGATAAATTGAAACAGAATAATTTCTCACATGGATTATAGGAAGACATTTATGGTATATGCACATTCATTATTCAGAACAACATTATGATATTAGTTATACAGGTCTGTAGTCAATATTTGTTTGTAGATATAAAGCATTAAATTTATACATAGCATTTAAACTTTTCTATCTTGAAAGACACTACAGTCTGACTTGACGTATGACCTCAGATAGTGATAAACCAATGCTTTAATCTTGTTTCATTGAAAATAGCTATATCCAGAGACTTCAAAATATAAATCAGTATTAGAAAAGCAAATTGCCTCCTCAGGAAAAACAGTAGTTGACTACAAGTAACATAATAACTAATTTTGTAAACTCCAAAGTTTATGGAAATTGCATTTTCAAAAATCAAAATAAACTGGGTTACTTTATAGACTTTTAGTGTTTTCATGACAAAAAATGATCAGTATGAGGTAATGTATATATTATTAGCTCAATTTAGCCCACTGACAATGGAGACAAATATTATATTATTGTTGTGCATCATGAATATATATCACTTTATGGATTAAACTAAAAATAAGAAAAATAGATTACTCTGAAGAAGTACATTTTAGAGAGTTATCTTTCTTTTTCACAGATATTGTTATGAAAGGCAAAACCTTATAAATGCATGGACAAATGAGTTGTAAGCATAAGAATAAGAAACAACATTAATCTAGATTTTTGTTTCTAAAAATATTGAAGAGAGTTTCGAATTGCCAGTATAATCTAAAATTCTCCTCTTTTTTATTTTAAAGAGAATAAAAAAATAAAGATGATACATAATTTCAAAATAAGATGGTAGGAAATTAAAAATGGCTGTTATATTGCATACTGTTATCTTCAAAGTAGTTGCTCAGATTACCAATAAAATACAATAAAATAAAATGTTCCACTTAGAAATTTTATTGTGAAGTATTAACTTGAGGAAAAAATGAAAGTTTATGAGGAAAAAAAGAAATGTCTGTATTATAATGTTCTTTCCTATAAATAATGGAATTTTACTTCATAGAAGATAAAGTTCAGTAAGGTTTGCATCTTTAAAGAAAATGTGTACATTTTTGTGAATAACATTTAATTTTTGTAAACAATGGTATTTTCTAGCACCGTGAAATTCTGCTTCTGATCCCAGTGGTACTGTGTTCTCACCATTCCTATACTAATCATTCTATATTTACTCAGTAACAATCACTTTTAGCATTTTTATAGCATGTAGTGCCAATAATTAATCATTTATTATTGGTGTTGATTTGTGGAAGGGAAACATAAATGAAGTAGACTTGAAAGATGGAACCTGAGAGAAACAAGGAATAGAGCTTAGTGGATTCAGGTAAAGGAGCTGAGCCAGGTTCCTCCATGGCCAAGGTCACAGGGCTGTGCTTGTCACAGAAACAAGGCGTTTGTGGGGCTAATGTAATTTTGTGATTCCTTTGTTATAGACTGGTGAAAGTATTTCAGAACAGAATTAAATGAGTAATTTCTATGTCACTAGAATAATAAGGTCTAGGCACTGTTTCCAGTGATGGTCTAAATTAATGTAAGACAAAACATAACTTTATTAACCATAGTAAAGTTCATGCTAATATATACAATATGCATAATTACAACACACGTAATGATAACAAAACCTAAGCCTTCACTATATGAGAGAGCCTGGACATTTTCTATTCTTTTCTACCATCATCCTGTTTTTAAAAGTTAACCAGGAACTACTAATTTAATTTCCTGGTTTGCAAATGGTTTGTGACATAGGAATTGAATAAAAAGATTTGAGCAAATTTCAATCTTACATTACCTATCATAATTCTTTTAACAAAACATGATCGATGTGAGGGTTTTTTCTCTGAAGTAGTAGAGAGGCATAAATGTTACATTTTAATGATTACAGCAACATACCCTTTTCCAGTGTAGAAAAAGCAGGGATTCTAGAAAACCACTGATACCTTAAGTAGGTTCTTAAGGCTGAGCAGAACCTCTGATCAAGTATTGCTCTCAAATTCTACTAGCAAATGGGATGAGGAAATAAAAACGAGTCTGACCTTCAGTTTGAAAATATTTCTATTTCACAGAATCATTCAGGCAAATGAACAGACAGTCTCAAGGCCTGAGGTCACTGAATATAACCTTAAATATTTCATCCTGAAAATTAAAGTTCTCTAAAAAAGCACCATTAGTGTCTGAGTTTAAGCAATGTCATTTCTAGGTAAATTCTCAAACATAAGCTTCATTGCAGCAGGTGTTATAATTGTGCCTGGGAATAGGCAGTTCTGTGCAGAGCAGACAAAATTCTGCATTTGCATTTTACAAGTAGAACCATTGCAGAGGGACTGGCTCAGGTCCTCCTGGCTGGCTCCTGAGGACTTTTCAAAGCTGATGTGTGGTAGGGAAAGGAAGACATTTCTGAGATGAATGAACTTGAGTTCATTAGGGAAGAGAAGTCAAGAAGTTCCTCCTGTGTAGGATGGAAATTGTATTGTCATAAGTGCATACTTTTACAGAAGCAAATCTACATGTATCTTATTTTTTTTAATAGAAAAGGAAGGCTCTGTCTGTATATATTGCTAGTGAGAAAAACATGCATAATTTGTAAGTGGTGAAAAATGCATAAGTAAGTGTAAGTGGTGAAAAATGCATAATTTGAAAGTGGCAAATACATTATTAACTTCAGGAAATATGAGCTACCTTAGGTAAAGTATTTACAAAACTGTGAAACTCTTTCAGATGTTGTGTGTGAAATCTGTTTGAAATCATCTCATAAGTTTTGTGCTTTTGTCCATCCGCTTTTACCCTGAATTACTGACTCAATGCATTAAACTATTGACTCCACCAAGCATAGTTCTCATAGATGTTACAAATTTGAACTGTAGTGTCTACATTTTATTTTTCCTCTTTACTAATTAATAATGCAAATACATAAAGTTAGTGTTGTTCATTACAAAATGGTAAAAATCAATCCTAACAAGTAGAAGATTAACATGAAAATAGGTAGAACAGAGTTTTGTCTAGGAGCAGACCTAAACTTACTTTACACAAACCTGAGGTGTAAGTTATGTCTTTTCTTTAGGGTAGAAATGATTGGGATTCTTCTGACAAATTACAAATAATCTTTTGTCTTTTGCAGAGGGGAATATAACAACAAAATTTGTAAATCTTCTTCTAACACATAGACATAACCTGTTGCCTATTAGTTTTATACTGATTTTATTTTACAACTTTAACTTGATATATTAGTTTATATTATTAAATTGTGGGTGCCATTAGAATTTTAAAAATTAGGTATGGTACATGTGGAGAGTGGTTGAGCTGGAGATGGACCACATTCATGTAAAGCAAGGCCAGTCCTGATAACACAGAACTCCAGAGGGGAGCCATGGGAACAAGTTGTCGGGACCAGAGCAAGGCCAGCTCAGCAGATGTCCCGCCTTGGTGTTCCTCCCTATTAGCTACAGCACGGATACCTCTGAGAATGTTTCACTTTCAGTGTTCTCAGCAAAATACTGAGACCTTGCACTTTCAGCTCTATCACACACTTCCCCCTTTTCCACTGTGCAAAAACAAAGACTCAGACTGGTGCTGGGCTGTTGCAGCCTTGCAGTTAGAGAGGTCAGGTTCCGCCTGGTCTCAGCTTTTTCTATGTGCCTTGGTTTTTCTTAATCTCCTGCCACCCCCTCTCAGGACCCAGCTGGCGGTGTGGTCATGACAGAATAAATAAATACATATATAGTTGTATCAACAAATGCATCATAAAAAGTAAAAACATATTTAAAGCATTAAAATAGTTAAAATACATTAATTATGAGACAGTATGTCTTAAATACTGAAAACAACAAAGTAGATACTGAAGTGTTTTGACCCAGAATGCTCTCTTTATATACCTACATAAATGTTTAAAGTGCCATAAATATCAGATATTATAAAATGTCTGCAACATAAAAACATTGTCATTTTGCATTTGGAATGTATTTAATGACAATATTAAGATTGCAGATCATGGAGCCTAAATGCATGTATTGGAATTATTGTCTATCACTTATTAGCTGTGATGTTCACAGCAAGATGTTTAGCTCTACTCTGCTGAACATCTATCACAGAGACATGATAAAGTCCACCTCTCAGAGTTGTTTAGAGGATAGAAGTATTGAACACCTGCCGTGCTGAGGAAATCATTCAGCTCATAGAAAGAGCTGCATCAGTATGGGTAATTATGTCCATACAGTGTCTGTCCACAGCCACAGTGTCTTCATTGAAGCAATTTTTTTTTTAATGCCATTTCTTTTCTTTTCCCTTTGAAGTTTCCAATTTTCTTTCATTTCAATTGCATAGCTTTAAAAAAGAAATCCACCAACCTTTTTACTACATGGTTCAGTAAAGTGGTTCCCTCAGTTTTTATTTCCTTCCCATTTTCTAGATACTTCAATGGATGATTAGCTGCATCAGAGGAAAGAGAACTTTGGACAAGCAAGATAAAAGAGTGACAAGAAAAATTTCTAGAAGGGAGGGATGTGAACTTGCTCTGTGAGCTCTGGCATCACTTTGATTTAAGCAGTTGTCTCATCTTTTGTTTCTAAGTTAAAGGTATGTGTTGCACTTAATAATCCAATTATTGGATCATCTATCTTTTCTTTGCTGTTTAGGATGGTAGTTAACGTAAAGATATGTTTCCCAGGTCTGCTAAACTTACTGAATATTAGAGTGAATAGTTTTGTGGGATTTAATGGAGTGAATATGATTTATTCTCTAACATCTCATCAGCCTTCCTATCCTGTTTCACATTATCCTTTCCAGTCTTCTTATTCCATTTCTCTTAAAAGTACTATCAAGATAATTCACACTCTCACAGAACTCTCCCTTAGCCCTCCTCTGTACTATTTTGAAGCTCTGTATTACATGTGGCTTTATTCTGAAAGAGCCAAGACAGCAGTGAAAATTCCAACCCAGGAGGCACCGTACTTACCTTCTGTGAAGGAGGAATCAAACAGCTACAAACGCAGACTGAGATGTCGCCTCTGAAAGAGTTTAAAGCCCCTGCACACACAGCCCTTCTCCTCTAAGCACATGAAGAGAAGACTCCTTTCCTCACACTGGGCCCTGCACAGAAGCTCAGCTGTTTTTGGTTCCCTGGAGATGGTGTGTCCTCTTATTGGAAGCTCTCTCTTGCCTGTTTTTCTTCCTCTTCTTTATAAAATTAGATCCAAGCTGTCTTCTCTCAGACACTTTTGCTTTTAATTAGTGCTGATTAATCTTAGAAAATCCTGGGTTTCTACAAGGAATGTTCATGCCTGCGTATAACATTTGGATCATCTCCATTCCCTTCACCCTCCTTCCCACCCGCCTTCTCCCTCCCCATATTTTCTCCCTTGGCTCTAGTAACAGTCATCTCCCTCTCAGAGGATTTACCCACATCCTGATGGCAGTGAGGTTGCTCCCCTGTGATCTATGCCAGGTCTCCACTGCAGGACTGCAGCATGTAAGCAAATGATTTCTTGCCTGTCTTTTTCCTGGCCTGAAGCTCTAAAGGACAGAGTAACCATGTTTGCATTATTCTATGTACAGCATCTATGGAAGCTCATCTAATAGTGTAGGCATCACCAAGTTGGCTGAATCAATGTATTCAGCTGAGCAGAATAACGTGGATCCTCCTTTTGTTCTGTGTAAGGCAATAAATCAATTATTGACTGCCATGAAAAAAAATAATATTGGATTTTGTGCCTTTCACTTTTTGTTATCATGGTAAATAACTGAGCTAATCAGCTTACAAAGAAGAAAGGTTTATTTGGCTCATAGTTTTGCAGGTTTCAGTCCAAGATTGATTGGTTCTATGGCTTTGGGGTGTGGCAGGCTGTCCGTCATGGGGGGTCATGAAGTGAGGGGGGCCCACTCACATCTTGGTGGACAAACAAAAGAGAAGAGCTAAGACCGGACTCCCCAGTTTCCCTTATAAGCACACTTCCTGTAATCTCCTGCCATTAGACTGCACCTTTTAAATCTTTCACCATCCTCCAATAACTCCTCCGGCAGGCGACTGATCAAAACAGCCAGTCCACAGCAGGTTTGAGAGGAGGGTCTTTGTGCATTATTCATTCTTTGAAGCAACATAGAACGAGGAATACAATTAGTACGCTCAGTAAGAATTTTTTTTTACAAATTTGAATAAAAAATGAACTGTTAGATTGAATAAAGTTCATGGGCACTTTTTACTGGTATAGTAATTTTCAGAAGGTTTTGCCTGATTTAATGAAAATGGAGTAATACTTAAAAACTATTGTGTGGATGATGCAATGTTTAGTGTAGTCTTTTTGCTTAACTATTCCACAGCATTTTTAGGGTCTAAAACCAAATAGCAAATAAATTTGGAAAATGCACCTATCATCCTTTCTTGGAGATGTGCTATTTCCATTCATTTATTAAAGGTTCTGCGCAATTTTGCAATAAAGAGATAAACAGATACATAACTTTCAAAATACTTTTCTCAAGCTTTTTAGATTATTCAACTGTCCCACAGGAAGTATTTCCAGGAAAACACCTTTGAGAACATTGATCTAGTGAAACATTGGTATCATTTTCACGTACATCCTGAGGAAGGAAAAGAGAGAGATTTTAAGAATGTTATTCTTCCCCAAATTTTATCCCATGTTTTAGAATATATTAAAATTAAGCAAATAATACAAAAGTAAACATGGAAGTTGTCAGGTGTCTGAGAAAATAAACAGGAAAGTGGGATTGAAAGTACCAGTGCAAAGGGAAAATAGGAAGAAGGGACTGTTGGGAGTGGCTGAAGCTGGAAATTGGGCATAGGCGTGAAGGCGAGACAGAGCCACAGGGCCTAACGCAATCAAGCTACCTCAGTCTTGAGAAGAACCTCCTGCCTGGACAATTCAGCCATTAGTTGCTAGGCAACCTTGTGTCTCGTGATATTAACTTTGCAAGAGTATAAATAAACACCCCTACAGCTGTGGTTTAGTCCTCTTGCCCATCCGGTAAAAAGGCCTGCAGCTGACCCCAGCTTTTGTCTGTCTTTGTTTTCTAAATCCCCTGTTGTTTTCTCCCAGTGACAACCAAGAGACAACCAAGTCTCTCCATTTTGGTGCCTGAACAGGGACCCCCAGTAAGGAGAATTGGTAGGTGGGAGGATACTCCTCAAATATTTTTGCACACAACAGGGTGGGGAGCAGATTGGTTGGTCAATAGTTAGCATAATAGTTAGTGTTATATTGATAAATATCAGGTGTAAGAATGGGGCATGGAGGTCTACTGACCTTAAATATAGATGTAGACGTAGACACCTAGATATAGATGGTATAGATATATGAGAATGAAAGAAATAGGCTGAAGAGATACCAAAAAGGAGAAGGTTAAATAGAATTACTACTAGTTAAAAATGGGACAAAGAGAGTCTCAAGAACCACAGATCTACATAGATGTGTATAAAAATGTTTGTTGTTTTCTTGACTCCTAAACTTACCTTACTTTTTAAGACCTCCATGAAGGACTTAGCTATAAAATGAATACCCAAACGGGAAAAGGAGGATGAAACAAAGCTACTGCAGATAGAGCTTGAACCCTCTAGCTTCCTTCCGTCAGGTGAACAAGGAAAAAATCGTTTTAAATTGCACACAGCCAGTTCCCAGCGGTGCCGCTGGGGGTGGGGTGCAAACCAGGCTCAGGGAGAGCTCCGCGCTCCCGTCCTAGGCAGACCCAGCTGGGATTTTCCGGCCACCTGCGCCTCCACACTCCTGGTCCAGCAGCCGCGGCTGGTGCGCGTCACCAACCATGAGTGTGAGGGCCCAGGACCAACGCGGGGACGTGACCACGGCACACCCTGGCTCTCCCTGTTGCTACTCACGGAAAATTCTTTCAGCTCCAAACAGTGCCTGTGCTTGAAATCCGCACAAAAAAGGGGGCATCCAGCAGCCAGAGTGGGAGCCTAGAGTAGGAGCGAAGACCGGCCTAGGCCACGCGGCCTGCCTCCCGGCACCGGCTTGGGAGCGGGTATACGGGTGAGGAGCCCATTCCCGCACTAAGACAATGGAGCCGCTGCGAGCAGCCTGCCCAGCCCCTGGGTGATGGAACAATAGCTGCGGCCAGAGGCTACAAAGTGTTCTCCAGGTTTTGACTGGCGTCATTGATTTGCACTATACAGGGAAAATCAATTACTTAAAACATCGCTTAAATCACTCCAGACTCTTGTCCTGCTCAACTGGTCAGTCTTTGACAAAAATTTAAAAATTATAAATAGAGGAAAAGGAATATATTGGGTTTAAAAATAGGAATTAGTTATTTACAGGAAAAATTAATTTAAAGGGCTTTTAGACACAAGTATATAGATGGCCTTCAGGTGTGGCAGCTACAGGTGGTCCACAATAACGAAGTGCTAGATTGCTGACCCAGAGGGAGGCAAAGGGCCTTTCAGCAAGGAATGGAGCCGCCCAGGGAGTTTCTGCTTTGCAGGGAATAAAGCCTCCCAGGGAATAGAGTGGATTTGAAAAGAGAAGCCTTTACATTTCCCCCTTAAGGTGAATAATGTAAAAGGCTGTTTCCATTCTCAAGATAAAAACAGTTTGCCTTTAGTTAAAAAATTCATATTTCCTAAGATTTACAATAACGGGGATATTTTAAAAAGATCACTTAAATTTTTCTTGATTCCTAATAAGGTTGAGTGCTCGTTTTACACTTCTAAATTAAACTGGTATAGAAAAGCTGTGATATTTTACAGATATAAAGGTTTGGTATACAATCTAAAAGCATTGGGGTTAAACAGTCACTTGATTTTTTTTTTTTGGTCTTTTTAAGACAGGCTCTCGCTATGCAGTTCAGGCTGGCCTTGAGCTCACTTTGTAGCCCAGGCTGGTCTCGAACTCACAATGATTCTCCTGCCTCAGACTCCTGAGTGCTGGGATTATAGGCGTGTGCCACCACACCCGGCCCAAACGGTCACTTGATTTTAACATGCTGTTGAAATAATGGCTGGCCTAGTGGTGGCCTCCAAAGGGGTACAAGCTATGATAATTTCTTCATATTTGGGTCAATTTATCCAACAAAGACAAATTACCACAAAGTGTTCAGATCACCCTTCACGATGTGCAGACTTTACTTGGTAATATTAATTGGCTCCACCAGCTTTTGGGCTAATATTAATGTTTAATGTTATTAATTGTCATTTTCCTTCAAATAAGTCAATTCAGTCTGCTTCTGTTTTCACAGATGGCTGATCTTAGATTAAGGGAGACTATATGATGACTTCCTCTTCCAAACAAATAGGATAAAGGTCTCTCACTGTATGATCAAAACTCAACTGCAAAATCAAAAGGTAGAATCTTTCCCTACAAAATTCATACCTCATAATAGACTTCACTTCTCAATATACACTATTAATTTTTTAAAATTTTATAAAAGATGGAAGAATAGCAATAGAAAGCCAATTCAGTTTGGTAAAGCAAACAAAAAGCTAATTTAGGGTCAAGGATATGTTTGTGCATTGCTAGAGTATGCTGTCCAGCTGTATCAGGAATGCAAATCTGGAGAAGTTGACAGTGATTAGGCTAGATTGACCTGGGTCCTGTTGAAGAAATTGACAAGTTAGAAATCAAAGGTCTGAATAGGTGAAAGAGTATACAGAGCTAACTGAGCTGAAAGTTATCAGTGTTCTTCAGACAAAATGAAATGCAGAAAATGGAAATTAATTGTAAATAAAAGATTCTATTTCGTCTAAATTTTTTTGATAGATCTGTGCTAATTATTGAAGAAAAAAATCTGACTAGTCTATTTAAAATTATTGTCTAAAATTGTAGTAGAGTTTCTATAATTCAATTTGCTCAAATACATATTTAAGTGCACTCAATTTTGTAAACACATTTGTTTGTTCTGTGTACTTGTTATTTGTCTATTTGTTTGTCATTCTGTGAACCTCTGTTCCTCTTTTAATTTGAGCCGAATAATTTTTCTCTTTTATCATTTGTTCAAAATACAATTTGGGTTATAGACTTAAAAGCATGCTTCCACCTGAGTTATCCACTAGTCTAAGTGGTAGCAAAATTAGTTTAGGAACAGCTCATTAAAAATTTATGATAATTAACAAAAATTCCTTAGAGTGGGGAGGGATTGTTGGACAGGACTCCAATTGGTGAAGAGAGGGTGGCCAAGTTTGTTCATTGATAAGGAGTCCCCTATCATCTCAATAGTTTCTTGGGAGACACCTCCAATAACTTAGTCATTTGTCAAAAGATAAAGTTTTTCAGGAAAAATTACAACAATGTTTTCTCATAAGAGATGTTCTTTATACAAAACTAAATTAAGAAACTAAGGTTTTCACATATGTATGACAATTCATTATTGTTAATCTCATGGTGTATTAAATGTATTCATGATTCCAGATGTACAGGTCTTCTGAAATACAAAACAAGGGTGGCTAATTGTGATAAACCTTTTCTTTCAGATTCAGACCTCTGCCTTTAACAAAAATTTATGATGTATGTTCCACTAAAGAACAACAAATTAGGTAAAAACTTCTTATGTATTAAATAGAGATGGTTGGTTAAAATGGCTATGTTATGTTAAAATGAAAAATTTGGTCTGCTACAAAATGTCTTTTTGATTGTCATGCTGCAGTGTTATATATGGTTTTGATTCCTAAATTTCTGTGTAAAAATATGTAACTCTTGTCTGTTAACATTCTAAAGGGACTTAAATATTAGGATATCGATGGGTTTTAGAAAATAATGGTTCCATTTTATGTGCTAAGATGTTTGATATTCAGATAAGATACTAATATTCAGCTTACTGCTTCCCTTACAATGTAATGTCATTAATCTTTTCTTCTGGATGTTCAAGAATTGAGGCTTGAGACCAAAAATTAGATAGATAGATTGAGCTAAGAAGATAGCTAGTATTTTGGTCCTAGCCCTCCAAGGTCAATGAGGACTTAGGGCATAAGAGACATCCTATGACTCAGTTGAGTTCCTAATTTTCTGATCAAGGAGATTATGGAGCACAGAGGAAAGTGATTCATGAGGTATACTGTGCCTAAGGAGAGTCACCAGGAGAGAAAATATTTCTCAAGCTTTCAAAGAAAGCAACTTGGTCAAACAATGGTCATGACTCACCCAGATGGCTGACACTGACAAAAGATCTAAGAGTGCTGTACTTGGTTCCAAGATAAATCCTGAGGAGATTTAACTGACCTTGATAGACCGCAAAAAGTCAATTTTTATTAATACAGGTTTCACTTTAATGCAAACATCCAGCAAAAAATTATAACCACGAGATGTGAAAAACAATGCCATCATACGCTAGCTGTGAAAGGTTCAAATCGCTGGCAACTTCTGACAATTGCCAGCTGTACTGGTAATTCACTACTCCCATGGATTACTTGGACTATGTAGGATTAAATTGCTGTATACTGGTACCAAAAACCCTCGGACTAAAAATCTTCAGTGTAAACAAATAAATTCATCAACAATGAAAAAGTCTTCTGCAGAGTTCCCCAACCCCAGCTTCTCCAACTGCAACTGAACACTTGTCACTTACATAACTAAGTAGAGAAGGCAGCAATGTTGCGAGCTGCTGAAGCTGGAAATTGGTCATATGCGTGAAGGCAGCGTGGAACCACAGGGCCTAAAGCGCTCCAGCTGCCTCAGTGTTGAGAAAAGCATCCTGTTTGACAATTGCAGGCATTGGTTGCTAGGCAACCTTGCATCTCATGATACTAACTTTGCAAGAGTATAAATAGACGCCCCCACTGCTGTGGTTCAGTCCTCTTACCCGTCCCAAAAGAGGCCTCCACCTGACCCAGGTCTTGTCTCTTTATTTTCTAAATCTCCTTGCCATTTCCTCCTGGGGACCACTGGGAGACCACTGAGTCCCTACAAGGGACCCAGGAATGATTGGCCTTAGAGGTAATCACTACATAAAATGAAATAGAATTGCAGGCAAAAGGAAAGCAGGAGTAAAGAGTGAATGCAGCTTGCCCTGAAAGGTGCATATGTTTTATCACAGGTAAAGCGGATTAATTCTGCAACATGTTTTGGATTACTTTCCTCACCTAATTGTCCAGCCAACTCGTACAGATCCATCTCCTTAATCATGCTGCTGTAAATCATGGGAATCTTGGAGGCACCTTAGCATGCCACAAATAAATGGTGTTTTCACAATGTTGAGTCTGAATACTCAACTATTTTTGAGAACAGATTTCAAATCCTTGTCAGGTCTGCCAGATGGAAGTCAAAAGCACTGAAATCCCTCCTTATATTTTAGGAAAATGTGATTTTTTTAAAGTTGTGTGAAAGCTTTGAAATTGCAGCATGTAGTATTCCACATAATAAGCCTTTCTAAAGCACAAAGGGGAGTGTATTTCATTGGAGATATTTTCCAAAAGGGACAAGAATTTTGCTTTGTAGATATTGGCAGTGCTTTGAAAGTTTTGTTACTTTCACGGCACTGCCAGTGTAGCATGTATAAAGAACAATCATAATCTAGTAAATAAAGCATGATTAGAAAGCAATGTCAAGGGATTTGTATCAGTGTGGAATTCTGTTATTTAAAGAAAACAAATGCAAGAGCTTTTAACACCTTCCAAGAAGCAGAATCAGCCCACAAACTGCAGTTTGAATTGCGTACTTCTACTGGCTTAGCATAAATAGGAGCACAGCTTAGGTGAGAAAAGTATTTGTTAATCAAAATTTTTTGTTGAGGAGCTAAGTGGTGGGCATCAGGCTACGAAAGGTGAGCATAGGAGCCAACCTGGCAGATGTGGCTTGCAGAACCCAAGAATCTTACACTCCGTTGAGAACTACAGGAAAGAAAGCCAAAGAGTAAATATCTGTGTGATATATTCAATGGCAAATGTATGACATTTTCCTATTTCAGGCAGTTGTGGACCAGAAAGAAAAGATTTTTAGAGACATTTATACCTGAGATTTATAACCTGAGATACAAATAAGTAGGAAGATTAGGATGAGAAGAGGAGGTGGATTTAAACAGGGAAAAGAAAGCCGAGGGAAGCCCCACAGGTGAGGGATGTCCTGAAGTTGAAGGAATTGCAGGATGGAGGCTGATCACAGGAGACTGCACGGAACTCTCGCAGTTGTCTGATAGAACAGTGAATTCAGATACACAGTAGTGTTGTAAGGGAAACAGAATACATAGATGGTTTCAAATCACATTTAGTAATATGAATATTAGGCATAGATTATTTACCCTCTGTTGAGTACTGTATAGGGACACTGTGCCTGTTGCTTTCTATACATTATATCTATTTCTCCTCAGTTTCTACAAATCTTTCTAAAGTACACAATTCATTTTCAAATTATTTTTAAAGGAATTTTAAGAGAAACTAAAGACTTAGAGAAAGCCAAGATTACATGCATCTGAAAGAATCAGAGTGTTATTTCCACACTGTTTCAGTCTAAGGCCTGTTTGTTTCTCTGCCATCTTAGGAGAAAATAATTTATTTGGCAGAGACTGGAGGAAAAAATGTTCTAAAGATTATAGTTAGTTTTCTTGCTTTTTCAGCTGTGTAGATTGCACCGATGAGATTAAAATGAGGGAGAAAGATAGGATCATACAATTTTTTACAAATTTATTTTAAAAATAAAAGGAAAACATAAGAACAAATAGACATCCACTTAAAAAGAGCATAAGAACAATATAAGCAATACTGAATCACAGACAAAGTGGTAGGAAATTAACAATGGTTGTTGTATTGCATATTGATATCTTCAAAGTGGTTTCTCAGGAAAACAGAGACATGCAAGATGGATCAAATAATTAATCATTAACTGATCCTTTCAGTAAAGCAATAAAAGACAGTAGTACAACTGTGTTAGCTATCCTTTGTACACATATATACATAATTTCCCCTTCTTTGTTTTCTTTTTTCCCTCATCCCAGTTGCTCTTAACTTTTGAGCAGTTTCCTTTCATTTCACAATGTCTATTATACATCTTAATTTTTATTCACTCTTTACTAGTGAGACAATACATTGCTTACACCTGGAGGTCTGATTTATTTCACTTATGAGTATGGTCTCTAGCTGTGACCATTTACCTGCAAATACCTACAGTTTATCTTGCTTTATAGGTGAGTAATATTCCATTATATAAAAATGCCACAATTTTTTTATTCAATCCTCATTGCAGGGACAATTGGGCTGCTTCCACAATTTAGCTATGACAAATTGCACTGCTATAAACATGAGTGCACATATATCGCTGTGATATGATGTTTTCAGTTCTTCTGGGAAAACACCCACAAGGGGAATAGCTGGATTAAATGGGACCTCTAGACCTAGTTTGCTGAGGAAACTCCAACCTGATTTCCACAGTGGTTCCACCAGTCTGCATTCCCACCAGCAGTGGAGAAGAGCTCCTATTTCTCCACAGCCTCACCAGCATTTGTTATTGGAAGATTTCTTAATTAATGATAGCCATTCTTTCTGGGGTGAGATGGAATCTCAGTGTTGCTTTAATTTGCATTTCTCAAATGACTACTGATGTTGAACATTTTCTCATGTATTTATCTACCACTTGTATTTCTTTATCTGAGAAGTGTATGTCCATCTCAGATGCCCATTTTTGGACCGGGTCTTTGAATTTGTGGGGGGGAGGGGCTGATGTTTTTTAATTCTTTATAAGGAACATATGATAAGTTTAAGGGCATTGTTTCATGCATTAAAAGTTTTGGGGCTATGCCAATAGAGAAATAAAGTCTAAATACAATATCTATACAATATATAAGGGAGGATCAAATTATTTGGTAAATGTTTAGATTATAAAAAAGGTTACAGTAAAAGACGTATGGGCATTAATCCCCCTCTAAATATCCCCCCTCAATTCAAACACACTGATCCCGTCATTCTTTCCACTTTCTGAGGTAGTTCTGCAGGTCCTGTCTTTTTCAGGTATGATAAGAATTATGGGGAATACTGCGGTCAAGCGCCATGCAGTAGAAAATCATGACGGTGTGTCCTCATCGATCTTGCTCACCAGATCTGGCACCATGTACTTTCTGGCTTACCCCCAATGTCAAAATGACTGTGAAAGGTAAATAAACCTTTGGAAGCAATTCTGGGCAGTGAGGTGGCCGTGACAACACTTAGACACTCAAAGAAAACTTCCAGAGCTGCTTTAGAAAATGGAAAAACAATGGGATAGATACTTTTAAAGTGTGTACAGGGGTGTTTTGATGCAGATAAATGGCAATATTGTACTGTAACACATTTAAAAAAATGTAAGCTTTTACCATATTTTGTGATTGCCCTTGTAGATGTAGCCAGATTTTCATTACAAAATCCCAATAAACCTCCAGAATTTAGAGGACAGAATGTAACAGTAAATGTGGATTTAGGGAATGTTAGCATAGATGTCAGAAGTAAGTCAGAGTTTATATTTATTCCTGAGGCGAGAATCCTAGCACCATAAAAAACAGCTACGTGGTCAGAAGTGCGCCACAACTGATCACAGCTGGAAGGCATCCACCTGTGAGGCATCTCCAACTGCTCTCATTAGAGCCCTGTCAAACAAGAGCATCTCTGAACTTCTGAGAAGACAGAAGGAGCAAGCAGTCTACAATACTGTTTTTTTTTTTAGGTCTTGTTATTACAGAGTCTCCCACAGCAATTTATAAGCTCTTCTCATTTTCTTGTCTTCTGTCTCTTCACACAGCCTTTAAAATTACCCTAAATACCTAAGGACATCATTGAATATTTGATAAACCTTTGTGTAAGTGAAATTTTTAAATGACAATAAAATATATGATTTGAGTGAGTTTTCCTCCCCTAAAATGTTCACTTCTTTCACATATTTAAACTTCATGCTATTAAATTACAGAAGAATCTGAACAGTGTTTGACTTAATCCATAACCAACCACACCAATGTAATTTTTAATCTAGACAAAAATATTGCTTAGGTTGTATGAACTTTCAACTATAGGTGCAACAGTATGCAAATGTACATATTATGTTACTATGTGAGAGTTGAACATACTCATAATATCATTCTACAGTAATTGGACAAGATCTAGACTCAGCTATAAGAGTTAAGAACCAAGCATTTTTGACTCCTGAAAGTTACTAAGAGTATTTCCCTAAACATTTATTTCTAAATTGTTCAATAATCTTAACTCACCAGTTATCATGGACTTACCTTTCTTTTTACATTGGTGATATTGTTGGGGCAGAGTCCTAGGTCAATATTCCTCCAGTGTCGAGTGACCTAGTCAAATACATGTCTTGGCCCCTCTCTGTCCTCCCACTCATTCTTTTACTATCTAACAGGGGATTCTGAAAAGAGGAGCTGGTCAGTAGTAGCTTAAACCCAGCTATCCTTTTGTTTTAGGGCCCAGAAGCAAGAAATCTACAGGAGAAAGCGCAACTCTTCCTGGCACACTCAGAAAAAAAAACACAGGAAGGAGCTGCTCATCATAGCCAATCTGTCTCAAATGAAGAGTATTTTAAATTGGGAAATTCATGCTGTCCCTGTCCAACAAGCACTTTTAAAAATGTACTTTTCATTAACACTGAAGGGGATATCAGGATACAATAGAAAAAACAAAGACAGGAAAAAGGAGAAAACAACTTAATTGTTTGTGTTTCTTACTACGTTCAGACGCTGGGTCAGATTCCTGATCAACTTTGCATGAGGAATTCTACTTTAATCAGTTTGGAGTAGTTGGAAAAATAAGGTTTATGAACCCTAAATTTTTCCACTCTGTGTCCTCCCCTTCGAGACTGAGGACACCCAGGTAATAAAAACCCGTTTTCAGGATTTGCAGGGACTTCTCGTTACCAGTTTTTACGATGCACAGTCCCAACTTCCCTGAAGCAACGTGGAGAACTGTGCGATCTTATAACATCCCGGACCCCAGGAGAAGCACAGCCTTGAAGTCCACCCCATGATGAGGCTGCCTCCCAGGCAGAACAGTCATCTCATGGGAACAAATGGACCCTCCAGACACATGGGTTCCTCCACAACTGTGGTAACTAAACTGAGCTAATGTTGGACAGACTGGCCTTGAAGCTAAACCCTAAGAGCTGGCCTCTGGCTGTTGTGACTGGGCTGGTGTCAGTGAGCGCCCTCCGGTCACTCAGCCTAGAGTCTTCTTCTCTTCTCCCTTACGTTCTAATTCTGCCTCATAAACCTTCCTATGTTTCACAGTAACGCGTCCTAAATTTATTACCCCATGACCTCAGCCAAGAACCTACCTGATGGGCAGGCCAAGTCTAGTTTCCTGTCTGTTCTTTGAAGGATCTACTGGAACCTCATCTAGTGACAATATTTAGTCTTACGTATGATGATTTTTTTTCATTTTTAATTAGCTCAATGCTTGGGTGTATAGAACAGCGTTACATATTATGGCTTCTTAAATTCTACAACAGGTAGTTATTTAAAAAACTCTATGAACTCACATGAGATCCTAGGATATATTCATTTTTTCCTCGGATATTGTGTGGGAAATCATATTACGGGATTTCCTGACCTCAAGGAAATTATAATTTGCAGGAATGAAAGTTAATACATGAAACAAAAGAAGACTGAGAGGTTTTTAATGCAGTAAGAATTTAGAGAAGCATGAAGCATTTGGTCAGGAATAAATTTATATTTTATTTTAGTGTAACTTAGATAAAGCATGGAAGGAGGGACGAGGAGGCATATCCCACTTGGAGAAAATTGTAGGATCACAGTTCCCAAGCAAGGAAGACTGCAGTTGACTCTTCAGAGATGGACAGTCCCTCTGGATAACAATGAAAAATCATCTAATTTCTGGTCAAAGATAGTTATCAAAATATAGAAAAATATGTTTATTAGGATAAAAGGTGAAAATGTGATTCATATGTGTTTTGCGATCTCTCCTCTGCTATAATTTGGAACAGAGCTCTGATTCATTTTGCTTCTGAATTATTTATTTGCTTTTTATTCTTGCTCATGGTTAGACAATAAATATTCTGTCCTCACAACACCTTTCGAAAAAAACACTTACCTAGGGCTCCTTTGTGAAAGTATTCTAGGCGGAAATCTCATAATGAAAAAATATGATGTGTCCAAAAGATTATTATTTGTATACTGCTGCTAATACACTTAATAGTATGCATTTCTTGCTAATGGAAATATATGATAACATTGAGGAAAGAGAAGCCTTTGAGATTATTATAATGTTATTTTCAAAGTGGAACAAATTTGTTCTAAGTTGTGCACCTCATTGTTTCTCACACCAAGTAGCTTCTGTGGTCTGGCACTGAGCTACAGCGTTTTTTGTTTAAGTACATTTTAATTTTGATAACTCCAGGCAAGAGCACGTATATGATGAAGTGTGATCACAGATGACAAGATGGTGATAAGTATGAAATTAAAACTGCCTTCTAATTTGGTGGACAGTTTTCTATTATGCTTACTTGGCTCACGGTCCTGTAAGCTCGTAGAACAAGAGGCTGCCTAGTTCGTTGTCAGCATCTCAGAGTAATTTGTTATGACAGGACACCGTGTGGCCTCATTAGATGCAGTGACTCTTGCCCGCCTTTAATCTTCCTTCCTTCTTTGATTCTTGCCTACCACTAAAGACGGTGTACAACAATAGGGATCAAGGATTAATGGCCATGCTTAATATTGTATAAGAGCACCACAGCCACTTTTCTTCATTAAAACTTGAGAAACAAATTCACTAAATGACACCGAAATCATCTACATTTCTAAATCATCCACTGGCACACTATATGTTAAATCCTCCACTAGTTGTATGAATAGTGTGTGGCTATTAGACTACATATTAGTATGATCTTTACTAAAGCTAAATACTACTAATTGATGAGAAGTCACTAAATTGTGCAAAGTTATTTTTCATGATATTTAGAGAAGAACTCAAGCATTGTTTATAAAATATAAAAAATATGTGCTCTATATTTTGTATCTACTTCTGTTTCAAAACTCATAGTTTATCTCTGGATTTCATTCTACCGTATCAACCCTTTGAGTGCTTTGCACTGTTAGAGATGATGATCACCATGTGTATTTTAAAGTCAGTCCATTGCAGTGGTAGATATGAACACCGTTGCTATCAGATGCACCAATATCTGGAATCCCAGCTGTCATTTACCCAATCTCAGTGGAAACTTGCTATTCCTAAAGTAAATATTAAAAGATATCATTTAGTCAACACTCCAGTATTTAGTGGTTCCACACTCAAAATAATTACTCATTTTAACACTTAATATTTGTCGATATGTGTAAGTAAAGGAAAATTGTGTACTGAAGTTTAAAGTGAGAGAAAAATCATAACGAATATTTTCTGTTACTAATAACAGAAAACCAAAAAGACTGGGTAAACATATATCAGAAATTATTTTTGTTTCACCTGCCAGAGGCTCAGTATTAGATGTACCTTGTTGGTACAGCAGAGAAAAGATAATAAAGGAACACATATCTATTTTCAGGAATGGCAAAGGTAGCTTTACTTTAGAAGCTGAGATATAAGGGCTTGGAGAAGATGTGGTTAAATTATGTCACCGTATTTGATAATTTAAATGAAATGGACAAATTACAAGGAAAATAAATCATGCAAAATGGCTTGTGAAAAAGAAGCTTAATATTTAATTTGGTAGCTTAAAATCCTATCATTATATGAATTTAAATCTTCCTGCTTCTGTGATGAGTTATAATAAATATTTTAATTGTAGAAAAAACATTATACAATATGCAAACATTAACATTTCCTAATATTTTGATAAGGGTAAGCTTTTCTATGATAGCAATAATTATGTAAAAATGGACAAATAAAGACAATCTCAGTAACAAGCATATGTACATATTCTAGACAAATTACTAAAAATCTCATTCCACGAATGCATCACTTTTGCAATATATTATGATGACAAATTTTGCAATGAACAGGGCTCGCAAAACAAATACTATATGAACTTTCTCACATGAGAAAACTAAAATGTTGACTTTCGGCAAGTTAACAATAGAGGCGGGTAAACCAGATTCTGGAGAGAGTAGAACTCTATAGTAACAGTAGGGTGACTACAGTTAACAAGAATATATATTTCAAATTAGCCAGGAGAATGGATTTTGAATGTTCTCACCACTAAGAAATGATAATTTTAAGGGAATAGATATGCTATAACCCTGATTGATCATAACAGAAAGTATACATGCATCAAAATATCACATATTGCTATGATTGATACATTGTGTCAACTTGAGAAGTCTAGAAGCTTAACTAATAACTCAGCAGTTCTACATCCTGGGGTTAAAGGGACATGCCCTTCTTGCTCTAGGATATTGTTCACTGGAGAAGTTTCTAAGGTTAACTAAGTGACTCAGCAGGGAGTCTGGGTCTTTTGTGTTCCCTCTAAGCTTGTGCAAGAGAAGTTGGCATGGGTGGATAGCTGGCATACAATACAAGGGAGGAAAAGGGGCTTGCTTTCTGCCTTTTTTGCTCCTGCTGCTCTTGCTGTCTTGTGCCACCTTGAACTGTTGGTTCTCTACCCGGCCACCCTGCCTTGGAGCCAGCTGATTATAGACTGACACCTCCACAAATTGGGAGCTGAATCAATCTTTTCTCCCTTGATTTGGGGCACTGGGTATTTTGTCTCAGCAAGGAGAGGAAAGTAACCAAGACACACATAGTTCATAAATATTATATGTCATTTAAAAATAAAAAAAAATCATCTCAACAGAAGCAGAAAAAGCTTTTGGCAAAATTAAATATTCATCATAAAAGATAAAACTATTAAATTTCATAAGAATATGAACAGTAACAAATTTCATCTCACATGTAATGATAAAGCATTGGAAACTGTCCTGCAGAGATGAAACAAGACAGGGTGCCAGTTATTACTACTTGTATCTAATGCTATATGGGAGAGTTAGCCGGAGAAAAAGGAAACAAACAGAAACACGGGCTACAAATCTTAGTCTTACAAAGGGAAACCTCAAAGCTGGTTTTTCCAAAATGGAATAAATACATACACAAAATTAAACTAAAAAAATGGTATATAGTGTTAGGAATTAGAATTAATGTGTGTTGCATAGAAAATCAGTATCTAAAATATGAAGTACGTACAAATAAATCTAGTGAAATATTCCATTATGCAAAGAAAAGAATTGTGAAAACTATATTGAGACAAATTAATAAATTGAAAAGATATATATGGCTCATGGATTGGAAATGTCAGTATTAGAAAGACGTCAACTCTACTCAAATTTACTGACATAATCACAGCAATCTTACCGTACTAAATTATGGTAGGCTCCTTTTCTCTCCGTGGGACATGACAAGCTGATTCCAAAGGATTCCAAAATGCTGAAAATAAACTTAGTGCTCTAGAACTACTAAATCAAACTAGAAAGATGTGCTTTATAATAATTAAGGAAGCATATTATGGACAAGAAACAAATAAGAAGATAAATGGAATAAAACTGCATAAAAAGGAGTATAAAGTTCTCAATTCCATTAATCATCATGAAACTTAGACATGACAAGCCCCATAAGACATCATTGCAAACTTGTCCAAATGGACAAAGATTTTCAAATTAACTATCACTGAGAGTTGGAATAACTAACTTTCACAGAGCGTTGATAAAGGAAAACTGGTGCAGCCATGTGGAGAAACCAGCACGGATGGACAGTGTGCAAGGTGAGGTTGCTCAGGCTCTTGTGTAGAATGCAGCGACTTCTCACAGTTAGGACAGAGAGGAAAGTTTTGCATGTGTTACTCACAACGGCATTGCGTATTGAAGCACCAAACTGGAATAGCCTGGGTATTTGTTACTTTCACAGCTAATAAAGTCAGATAGTATTAAATGCGATACCAAATTCAGTGAATTGAAATGAACAACAACTACGTGCATCTATGCAATTGTAATGTAATTCGCAAACAATATCAATTAAAAGGAAGGAGACTGCTGAATAAGGCACACAATATAATTCCAGGTGTGTATAATTCAAAATCCAGTAGAACTGGAGCTATGTACATATGTAAGGAGGTAGGCGAGGAAGTGGGTGTAGGCAGTAGGCCTGTATGAAACCGTAAGGCAATGATTTCTCCTGCAGATGTACATGTGCAAATATTATAAGCATAGATGAATCTTTTGGAGAAAAAGATGTATGTTTAAGAGGTACATAAACGGTGCTTTAAATTAGTAGTAATGTTCTTTCTCTTAAAATGAGTTGTAAGTAGGTATTAACATTATTATTATTTCTTAAAATTGTTATAGTTACATAATCATGTCTACATAAGTTGACTGTATATATCTCTATGAGTGTTTTACTGCATTTGCTGGCTGTTAAAGAAAATTCTTAGCTTTAGATTGTTAATATCTAATTTCCATTTTGAGCATAGTTTTATAAGTTTTCATCTTATTCTACATTTTATTAATTCTGCAACAAAATAGAAGCACAATTTTTAAATATTCCCCGGTTAAAGTTCGTCACAATCTAAGAGTTGTAGGTAAAAACAGCGTGTTACAAAAATAAAGCAGAAACGAGCGTTCACCTGGCACAACAGTCTGGGATTTCTTTATGTAGGCACAAATAGTCATGAATTTCAATAACTTCTTCTGCAAAAACATTGCTCTTTCTCCCTGAAAAATGTTAGCAGTGATAAGAACTGATTTAGCAATGAGTCCATGGTGTTCTTTATGCATTGTTTAAGATGAAATACAATAGCGTAGTTTAACAAATTACCCTTAAATTTTTTATAATACAAAGAGAAAGGTTTAATGCTGCTTAAAATAACCTTAGGTTATCTGAAAAAAATCATAGGCTCATAAATATACAAATAAGGAGGAACTTGGGTAGTTTATACTCCACTCTAAAGAAGACATAATTAAGCTCCACAGATAGGTATTGATTTCCCCAAATCAGTGTCAGTGCTAGTTTTAGATTTCACATTTCATGTCCCTGTATTTACACCAAGTGCAACATTGCGTTTCCCCAAATTCTGGATAAAGAACATGTTATAGATTTATTCTTAGCATCCTTAAGATACTTGGTAAAGCCAGCAATAACAGTACTGTGATACATTTTAGAGCAAGTATGAATGACAACTTGCAACGTGCCATGACTCTTCTGAGCATTACAGAAGGATCCGCTCATGTGATATCTATAAGCACTGTTCATTTATGCATCTGTTATTTATTGCTATAAAACAAACTATCCCACAGATGACATAACTTACCGTTTAGGATCAGGGTCAGGTTCAGTGTCAGGGTCAGGGTAGTGTTAGTGTTGGTTAGGATTAGGGTTAAGGTTAGCAAGAATAATCACCTGTCAATGGTTTTGTGGATTAGCCCTTGAGTTGCTCACACTGTGGATGCTGAGGTGGTTTCTTCTCTGTGGCATATCGAGAGTGTGGGTCTCAGTCGCCTTCTTTGAAGAGTCTGGTGGCTGGTTCTGCTGCATGTCGGGCTGTGTGCTTCCAGCAGAAAAGCTTGGGGCTCTGCCTGACAGCATAGCCATAGCACAAGCTCTTTTCTACAGTGGGGTCAGTGAAGCCAGTGAGTCCCTATAAGTCATCCAGCCTTACTAGAATACTGAGGATGTGAACTGCGTTCTTTTGTTAGTATTTTTAATCTTTAAAATAAAAAAATTAAATAAATTTAAAAACAGGGAAAAAAGAAAATCAACTTTCTTTATTCTTTTTGTTCATATTCTTAAAAGCTATATTCCCTTAATCTTTGAGTTTAATAAGGATAATCTGAGTACCTCAAACTGTGTCAATTTTGCCAAGAAAGAATCTAAAAGGTCTTTCATTTATAAGTTAAAATTTCTCTTTCATTTGTGCTCTTGGGGGAGTGGAGCAGTCACAGCCCTGTGGCGAGTAGTCCTGAGCTATGATAGAGAGCATCTGAGGGATGAGGAGCATCCCCTGAAGTCACTGTTTTCAGAGGCCCCTCTTCCTTGTGTGTTAGTGCCCAACTCATGAAGGTGTCTTTCCGTAATAAAAGGAATATGATCATTCACATTTAGTCAAAAACGCTTAGTCTTTGTCTTCTTTTTTAAGAATTTCTAGCACAAATGCAGTAATCCAAGGTACAGGTACATAACGATAATCCTCAGAGGAGCTTTTATCCGTTAGGCTGAATAAATGTTATGTCAATTGAATCATTTAGGTCAAGGATTTTTATTGATCAAGCCACATTGTTTAGGTAATTTTAACCTCATTGTTAAATTTTAATTAATATAGGCAGGGCCAGCAGAAGATAAATATCACCAATCTTGCCTGTATTACAAATAGTTATATAAAATTATTTAATAGTTACATCAGAATGATATAAAATTAATTAGTTTTAGATGATAATAAAGCAGTGCAGAACTTGTAATTGCTAGTGAAATGGTAATAGTGTTATGTAATATTTTTTTCAGTCATGCTTATTTCATATAGGCTAGAAGAATGATGTTTTAATAAGAAGTCTAAAATAAATCATAGACTTTTATACCACAGTAAAAATAGTCTTCATCCTTTCTCAATTTATCTTTGACTTTTGTGATTTTATAATTCTGGTGTTATCTTTTGCTCTCAACATGAGTGATTCTCTTTATCTAACATTCATGCACATAAAAGGGCACAATTTCAGAAAGAGTTTGCATTTATGAACAGGAGAACAAGGATTGTCATGGAGGTTAATGAAATGTTCTTTTCACAATTTTTGGTGTTCTAAGAATTACTAAAGATTTGAAAATAAAAAATCACCATGAAAGAAGGGCTAGTCCCACTAAAAAGTTATGTTCATCATCTTTTTGCTTTTTATTTGTAAAAAATACTTACTATATTAATGATATTAGGTATCATCTTATAAATAGTAAATATTTATAAATATTTCCTTTTGTAGTTTTTACATTTTTAGTTTACTCATGGTTTTATGTGAGTTTCTGTCTTCCTTTAAGGCTTATAGATGTACAGCATCATTGTAAAGAAACTTTTTTCCATCTGATAATATAAAAATGCTCATATTATGTTGTTATGTGTTACTACCCTTCCCATAAAAATTCATGATCCATGGAGAGTTAATTTTTGGTAGTGTGTGAATTAGGGACCTAGCTTCTTTTGAAAGAAAGACTACCATAGGAGTGCAATAGAATTTATTATTGATTAAATACTTTCTCATCCCTAGCTTATACGTATTAGATTCTATTTCCTGAAACTATTCTTTGTGTCATTCATTCACCTTCTTAAGAACTATCTATATCTTAATACATTTAGTAGGCATTTCAAATGATTCATAGTGTTCATTTATTTTTAGGTATTTCACATATTTTTAGTAAATTTATATTGATAGAGATTGTTTTATATGTTAACATTAAATTTCTCTATATTATGGAACTCTTATTTGAATCAATAGCTTGTTTTGTTGTTGATTACTTGGATTTATTGCATAGAGAAATATATTATTTGTCAGTGATAGATTACCTGTCCGATCCAACCTTATTATGTTACAGCAATAGGATACTTTTGAAAGTGTTTGATAAGTCTCTATGATAGTTTTAAGATGTAGACTTTCTCCACTGATACTAGTGTGAAATCCAATATCTTAACCCCCCATATGATATACCTATTTTATATCAAGAATGTCATCTATTTTAAAATAGTTAGACAATTGTGTTTTGCTTTTTCTTAGAGGGGTAAATTTTCTCTTAATCAGGAGTAGGTATTGAATTTTCTCAAAAGACATTTTAGATTCATTTGAAGCAGTCATGTGTTTTTCCTCTTAACCAATTTATGTAATGAATTACATTAAATGGATTTCCTAATATGAAATCACCCTTGCATGCTAAACTAAACTCAATTTGGTCATGGAATACTAGTCTTTAATAACACACATGGATTCCGTTTGCTAATATTTTATTTAGGATAAGTGAAGTTGATCTATAGTACTGTTCAAAAGATATATTCTTTGTAATATTGGATTTTTAATATGATATTTTTTAAAAAATTGGTCATATGTTCAGGTTAACTCAAGAACTATAAGATAATTATGTGAAGGAAAAAATAGTATATTATAGATGTCTAATTATGAGAAATTGGTAAAAGGTTGTGCAGATTGTTCTTGGGCAAGCACTTCTATTTGTTGTACAAAATAAAAACATAACACTAAAATAACTAAATCTATGTCGAAAACGGTGTGAATGAGAGATTTACCTTCAAATGCTATGATGCCAAAACACATACGGACAAGAGTAAGGCGGATATGCAAATGAAGGCCCTCAACTCTGACCCTGTGTGCATGTGAATGAAAAAGACCTTTGTATGTGCTGATGCCACGGAAGAATGGCAACATGTGGATAAAACACAGATTATTCAAGAAATAGTGTGGGGAAAACTCTGACACAGAAAAATATTTGAGACCAACTTGAAGTAAATTGAGGGACAATATGTGAAAGTTAAAGTGGTAATATCATAAAGGAGAAATATCAAATATCACTTTTGCAAGTTATACTGAAAAGAATTAATGTCCTGCCTCCAAACTTTGTGAAATTTTCCATCTTAATGCAACAGTAAAGTATGTGAGCAATGTATGATTAAAGAAGTTGATACAAGCCTTTGTAGTAGCAATAATAATTACTTAAAGGCAGACTTCTTAGAAGTAACCAGGGTGGAAAGTGTTACAGGGATAAAGGGAATGGATTTAAACATGTTTATGCATGTTTTAAAATATCGGAGTTAATTCCTATGAAACCCTGTATAAGTTTTATTGTTTTTGCTTTGTTTTGTTTTTGTCTGTGTTGTTGGTATTTTGCTATTGTTCTTTTTTATTATTCTCTTTAAAATAAAAATAAATAAGTTTTAAAAAATGAAATAAAATATATCACACTGAACCCCGTGACTATGAACAATGAATACATATTAATGAAATAATATACAATGTTTTCATAAAAATGCACAAAGAAAATGATTGTATAATGGAGAAAGTGAACAAGAAATATACAGATGTTATGAAGCAACTTGAAGGAAAAAGTAAAAAAATACACATCAAAGTAGAGTAAATGATGTAATTACTGGAAATTCATAAGATTATAGGCAAAGTGAGCAACATAATAGATTACATCTAGTAAATACAAATTTTTCATACACTGTATAAATGCAAGTAGGTTATTTTACTGAAAATGTAAGTGAGGTTAATTCTCTGAGCATAAGAAAAAAGACTTGATTTCAAAGGTAACACTTGGATATATGGTGTGTACCAAAGCATTTTAAACTACACTATCCACAAATATAAAGATATAGGGCTAAGGAAACTAAGCCCATCAAATGGAGACAGAGACACAGGGGTGTATTGACCCTGGTATTAAACATGTGAACTGAAAGCCAAAAATCACTGGCGCTAGCAACGAAAGACGCTCAGTAATGAAAAATCCAGATCTAACAGTTGAGTATAATATTCATTAATAGATATCTTCTCAAACAATACATAGATTACCCATTATTTCAATGAGAAGTTATACATAAAATATTAAAATGCATATGGATTCAAACCATGAGTATGTATAATATTGCTCTAAGCCTAGAAAAACTCATTTTAAACACGCATCATTTATGCGTATCAGTGGGGATCTGCGGGATATCTCCAGACCTCATACAGCATGCACTGGTCAGATACAGTGTCTCTCTGCCTCTGTTTCACTCCACACATCCCCAGGTTTTCACAACCACAATTTTCTCCTTTCAGGTCACTTTGTTTCAGGTTCCATATATCAGTGAGAACCTGCAGTCCTTACCATTCCGTGTCTGATTTCTCTTGACATAATGTCCTCAACTTTCATCCATTTTCTGCAGATAGCAGGATTTTCTTGTTTATGCTTGAATTGTGCATATATACAACGTTGTGTATATACAGTTTTCCTCATCTGTTTAGTTGTTCTCTATCTTAGATGCTACAAGTTGTGCCACAAAAACATGGAGGAACAAGTATCTCTTCGGTGCACTGACCCCATGTTCACTGAGCATGTACCCAGAAGCAGAGTAGCTGGATCCTACGGTGCAACTACCCTTAGTTCTGTGAGGAGCCTCTATAATGTTCTCCACATAGCTTGCACTAATTTACATTCCTGCCAACAGCGTCTAAGCATCCTGGTCAACTTTTGTTATGTTTTGCTTTTTGATAATAGCCATTCAAAATGGGTGAGTTAGTATCTCATTGGAGTTTTGCTTATCATTTCCTTGATGACTCAGAATGCTACTTATAATCAAAAACAAATCTGCTGAGGAAGAAATAAGAGAAATTCTCCTTACAATAGTCACAAAATAAAGTAAAATACCTAGAAATAAGCTTAGCTAAGGAAGTGAAATGAATCTACAATGAAAATTACAATACACTGATAAAAAGTTAATTCTAAAAATGTCAGAGCAAGATAAAATTTTTAACTGTCATAAAAATATACAATAAAATGGAAAATGCATAAATTTTTAATGAATTTAGATTTCTTTGACAAAACATGGAAAAGAAAAGATGAGGCACAGAAATATAAAGGTGTTATTATTTTTTACATTTCTTCATAATCTCTTTTAAGAAAATAAATTGTAAAACTTCAGTAGTCCATATAACCTTCTCCAACTCCAGAGCTGTTACTCAGAAATTAGCATCTAAGTAAATCCCATATGATTTTGCATCTCCACTACATATATGCATAAATTATACATTATATTTTGCCCTATTAGTGTTTTATATAAACAACAAAATTCACACTGTATCACTTTCCAACGGAATAAACAACTGAATATCAGTAACCACATTATAAGAACTCTTTAAAGGGGCTGGGGATTTAGCTCAGCGGCAAAAGCGCCTGCTTGGCAAGCGTAAGGTCGTGAGTTCGGTTCCCGGTACCGGAGAAAAACAAAAAAAAAAAAAAGAACTCTTTAAAATGAATAACAGAGAAAAATTCCAATTTCAATATTAGGCAAACGAAACTCACCAGATAAACAGCAGGAACATAGAAAGGTGCTTAACCCTTCAGTAGTCAAATCAGTTAAAACAGCAATGGGCCACCATCTTTTCATCCTCAGATTGCCAAAAATGAAGGTCTTGGTTCAATAAATAATGTCACAGCTGTGTAGAAGTAGAAACACTTGCACAAAGTCGATGAAAGTATGAGTTCATGAACGTGCTTTGGAAAGAATTTTAGTGTTCATTATGCTCACCATATGCATTAGAGAATTTATTTGAAAAAATTTACCTTTGGGACAGTCTCACTCCTGTTCATAAGATACAAGCTTTATCCTCAGCAGGTGTCATAAAAGTGGAAAAAAAATATACCATTCCTGTACAGTATGCATAGTGAAGCATTTTTTCCTGCAGGCAATCCTCTACTGCAGTCAAAGTTAATATAAAATAATTGTATCAACATAAATGAATATTTCAAACATATTTAATCCTCAAAACAATTTACAAAAGGAGAGAAAACACATGCTGTCATTAATATAAAACTAGCCACGAAAAAGCTCATTGTATATTTGTATGAAATCCACATGTGTGAAAACAGTGTAATGTATGTAGCCACCAATGTAAGAATGGTATTTTTATAAATGTTTGCAGGAAGGTTATACTGCACTCTATTGTTATAAGTTTATTTTGTTAAAATTAAAAAAGAAATGTGAAGCGAAGTTTGAAACCTATTCTTTTAAATCTCTCTGGAGGTACAAAGCATCCTGGATACTGTTTTCTGTGCCCAAGAGTTGGATCTGGAATGGCCCAGGGTCTCGTGTGCTGAAGACGTCATCCTGCCTTGGCAACAGTGCTCATGGGGGGTTTTGCAAAAGTGATAGAGTCACAAGGACTCCGTCCTCAAAACCGGATGCAGCCACTGATGGCTCCATGCCTGATGACGTTACTGGGAGGGGGTGAAAACTGCAAAGTGGGAGGAAACAGCTCACTGGGGACACGACCCTGTGGGCGTATCTTGTCTCTGGCCCCGCCTCGCCCTTGCTTTCCTGTTCCTAGCTGTTGGGAGGTGAGTAACTCTCCCTGCCTCAAGCTTCCAGCGCCAGGATGTCCTGCTCACCACAGGCCCAGAACAAGGGCGGCAGCTGACCACAGACCGAAACCTGGAAAACCTCGAGCCAAAATGTTTCCTTTCTCTTTTCAATACTTTCCCCAGAGATTTCCTCACAGCTTATTTGAGCTAATAGGCAGTACTTTTCTGTATATTTGAAATGTTCCATAATTAAATTATCCAAAGTACCTGTAATGGCGTTTTCCCTAACACATCGTGTTTAGAAGTGCATTACTTCATTATAAAAATTCTCAGAAAATGGATGCATGATTAATTGCTACCTAACATTAGCATCCACATCGTGCTGCAAAAGCAGAATGCCAGAGAGCCTGAGTTTCTGTCTGCTAAGAAGCATATTTTATAAAATCTTGACAAGATTTTGAAAGTGTCCTCTGCAGACTGCAAAATGCCAGGGTTCATCTTGGTATGGGAATTCCCAGCAGGACAGAAAACTCTTGCCTGTAATTTGTGATGAAAATGTGAGAACAGAGACAGTTCCTGATTCGCAGAAGTGTCAAAGTGAGAAAATAAAGAAGGCGATTACAAGAATAGGCTGCAGCTCTGAAGTGACAAACACAATATAATTGTAAAGAAAAATCTTCTCTCTGCAATTCATTTTTTCTTTACTGTAGTCTAAAAACCTTCCAAACACCATATCCCCTTATTAAAAAAGATCAAAATTATTTCCATGTTAGCCTTCCCAGAAATGTACTGCAATTCTCCCTGAAGGCAGGATTTAAAGGTATTTTTTACAAATAGTTTAAATGTCTTCCTTAATTTGGAAACCCAGGGAGGTGATGTAGTTGTAGTACAAGCTGCTTCGGGGAACCTGTATGATGGCATAGAACAATGCGTCAGTTTCTTAGGCTACAGAGTGATAAACTATAAATAAGAAGGTTCTGATCAACACTTTGCATTTTTATTAAAATAAAACATGTGGCACTAGTAAAATCTGTGTCACTAGATATGAGGTCTTTTTTGTAACCTGTATTTGAATGTTTCTATCTTGGAAGTTTTAAAATTCCTTTTTCGTGAGAATGGTGTGTGTGTATGTGTGTGTGTGTGTGTGTGTGTGTGTGTTATTGTCTGCGGTTGTCCCAGTACCATCCTGGAGATTCATTTTTAGACTGGGTGATTGCCGGAAATAGACACAGCCTTTGCTTTCCCCTTACTTCAGGATGGAAGGAGGACTGTGGAAGGAGCGGATCACTGAGGTTTAAGCAGGTAACTAGCAAGTGACTTTGCTTTGCGCATTGGGACATGGCCTAAAACTGTCAGCCTGATTTTGGGAAATGGGTTTTCCGTCTTATGATTTCACATCTTTGTGGGTGAAGTGGAGTACTAGAAGGCGGTTACCCTGGGAGGAGTTAGTCTCTAGGCTGGAAGGGGGACACGTGTCAGGAACGCGTGGACACTCCTGATAGCTGGCAGTCATAGTAAGCGTGTGGTGGGAATGCAAAAGTTAGAAGCTTCTGGTAATGTGAAGGCCAAGCAGTAAGTGAGCATGCAGCTTGCCAAAATATCTCGAGGTCTGGTTTTCCCTGAAGACTGTCTCAGTAGCCACTTATAATAGGATTTGTGTTAATCCGTGCTGAACTTCTGTAGAGAATTCAAAATACACATAAGTGTGTAATGCAAGCTTACATCCTCAGTTGAACGTCACTTTTGCCCAGAAAAGGGAAAGCGGGAAGTGGTGCTGGAAATAAGCTCTTACATCAGCAATGAGAAGAAGATCCGAAGCTGTCACACTGTAACCCTTCCTTGGTCCCGTTAGAGACCTGAGAGTGGAAGACGAGCACGTATCCGCAAGTCCAAAGAAGGGACCTGCACCTCCAAGCAGAGACAGTATTCGCGGGTCGGGTCCCTCGCATGCAGGAACAGAAGCAAGGGGTCCAAGCGAGGACAAATAAGCTCGCATTACAGCTTGCCCAAGGCTTCCCGTGCGCTGTCCTCGCAGGATGGGCAGCCGGAGCCGCACACCTGAGGGGTCCGCACCCAGTCAGGTGCCGGCTCTTCTCCGAGCAGCTGTACTAGTGCCCGCGGGAAAGACTGAGGGTGGAGTGGGACGCTAGCGAGCGCGCGCCTGGGACACAGGCCCACAGGAGAGCAGCGCTACCACTGCAGCCTTGGGAGCCGCCACGCCCTGCTCCCTGGCCCGCACATTCCTGGACGCAGAGTTGCAGGCCACTCCGGGGGGCAGAGCCGAGCCCTCCCACCCGCAGCCAAGCTGAAGTTCATTTTGGCGCTAAGGCAGCAAAACCCCAAACGCTGAGAAGGACAGGAAGCAGGACCGAGGCCAGGATGCTACGGCGATAACGTCAGCTTTCCTTTACTGTTGGGGTTGGAACAGCAATCCGTCTCTCACAGGACGCACCGTGGACTTGGGACAGAATCCCGCTGCCGTAAAAAGGGGTAAAACACCGAGCAATCCTCACCTACAAAGTCCAAGCGCCCAGGGCCGCCTACAATTGCTGCCTTATTGGAAGGACAGAGAGCCGTGCACCAGCAGCTCAGCAAGGTTAAAGTAGCAACAGCAGCAGCCTGTGACGGGTGTGTGTGTGTGTGTGTGTGTGTGTGTGTAAGTGGATACTGGCAGGTTCGGCTGAGGCACAGGTGTGCAGTGATGACCCAGACAGAGAGTAGCTCGGGGTAGTGAGGAAAACTCCAGCTCCCTGCGCACAACCACAAACACAAAGCTGCCCCAGGAACACGGGAAGCCTGCGGAGGGCACATGGTAACCATAGCAACAGCGAATCCCTAACCCGGCGCAACTTCTGACAACAGACAATTTCCCCCCCTAGCAGCCTGGGAGGAGAAAAATAGAGCCCGTTCCCAAGAATACGTTCTGTTGATGTCAGTCTTCACCGTTACATACAGAGTACTCATTATTTAATCAAAATGTATGAGAAAACGACAAAGGGAAAACATCCCCTTAGCAGGAGATATACAAGTCAAAAACTCAGAAGTGACCTTAAGTTGTCCGTATTAGAAAATCTATTTTTAAATCTATGGTTGATATGTTGGGGAGTCAAGCAGTGGAAAGCGAACATCACTTAAATGCAGGTGGGGGGTTTAATTAGAAATAGAAAATATAATAAAGGGTCAGATACAGGAAAACAGCAATTTTTAAAAAGCCAGAGATGATTATATTCTTTGTAGGATTTAACAATAGACTTAATATCACAGAGGGAGAATTAGTAAGATAAGAAAATACTTGAAAATAAGAAATACAAATTATGCAAATTGAGGCACAGAGAAAATAGAGGATGAAATAAGAATTGAACTTCCCTGAGAAGTGAAAAAATATCAGTCTTAAAGGAGAGAGAAAGAAGGCAGAGAAATGTGTGAGAGAAAATAAATTGCTATTTTCCAAAAATAGCTAAAGCTATCAAACTACATATGCACAGAACTTGCAGAAATCCCAAAATAATATGCGTGACAATAAAAATACCCAAATCTATATTAGCCAAACTAGAAATAAGTAGGGCTAAAATATAAAGCCTTCAAAGCTGCCAGAAGACAATGGCAAAAAAACTTTAAAAATATTGATAGAAAACCCAGCCAGCCTAGGAGTCTATACCAAGCAGAAAATGCAGCTGAAATAAAGACTTTTTCAGTCTGAGAAGTGTGTATTGACTGACTTTTTTAGATGAACAGAAATTGAAAAATTTATCATCCATAAATGTATACTCTAAGAAATTTTCAAGAGTTTCCTCATGCAAAACAAATATGATATAACATTGTAACATGGCACTCCTCAAAGCATAGAAGAGCCTCAGAATTTTAAAAGTAAAAGCAAATATAATTGTTCATTGATGCCAGAGACATAGACGAGTGCTTGTGAGTGTACCTGAGGTTTTACAGTGATCAGGCAGACTGTATTTCCCTGTCCTAGGCTGGGGGAGAAAGGATACTCAGTTTCTGTACCTTAGTACTCTCTATCCCATGTAGAGATGTGTTTTCACCTCTCTAGCACCATCTGAAAATTGAAACTTAGGTCACTGCTCCTGGACCTCAGACCCTTCCATGGTTTTTAGCACTCATTTCACTATATAAAATCCCTCCTGCTTGAAATATCATACTTTGATATACGCTGCATTGCCACTTGAGAAATTTGGTACCTGACACATTTTAACATTAACATTGTGTCCCACTATGCCTTGTTTTTTTGGAACTCAGTTTACAAATAGAACTTGCCTGGGTTGATTGCCTCATGGTGTGCAACCTCTGGGGAAAACTAAAACAATGTGTTTGTTACTTGTCATTTTCGGTACTTGGGGCATCTTTGGAAACCAGTCAGTGAGAAGTGAGATTCCACTATATACAGATTGGTTTTTATTTTCCTGACCTCCTTCTGACTCATACACCCACCCCTCTGACTGTCAATGGGTTTCTGTTGCTTTCTTGGTGAAGGACAAAATACTCTAAGAGGTCCTACACCAGTTACTCACGTGCTGGGATTCCATGGGTGCCAAAGACGACGCAGAGGCCATGAATTCAGTCCAGTGTTCTCGGTCTGCTGTTAGTGATCAGGCTCAGTCTCCTAGCGTGGAAATCAATCACTACATTCAAGCATCTCCATTTCTACTTCACCCGTTTGGAGCGCTTCTCATAAGGTTACCACAGTTTTCTTCTTCTTATTCTCCTGCTGAGAAAATTTCAGTGTTATCCTGATGTCCACAAAATAAAGGAGAAACCTGGTCTTTAAAGTCAAAATCTCCTCCTACATTATAGTCACGTATATTAGATATATGTGAACAAAATCGGGACCGATGACCCTTTTGTATAACACAGCTATTTCTCACAAACTGTGTGTTCAGTCGGTATAACCCCGCTGCTCCAAACTTCTTCCAGTATTTCTGCCTATCAAAATCTCTGTTTGTCAAGGCACTTCTCAAAAGTGCTTTAAACTTTTCTAATGCTCTCAATCATATGTATGTTCTCTTTGGTTTTATTACTTATCAAAGTTTGCTTCTGGGTAGTATGGTCCTTATTTTAAGGTTTTTGAGTTCTCTATTCTTAGCAGAAAACACAAAATAAGAAAAAAATTCAGTGTTTGTTGTGAAAAAATACTTTGATGCTATAACTAGGGGAAAATTTTACAATATAATTTATGGAAAAGTAAGATATAAATAGCTTAACCAGATATTTTCAAGACTGTCAAAGATAAAACCTATAATCTACATATTACAATACATATCGGCGGTCTACAATGTCTACACGACTAGTCTAAATCTCAGCATTGTTGGGGATTGAGTTTATTTCTTATTTATATCTGGACAACAACATAGTCTTATAAATTTGTTGACTGACTGATTTAATACCTATGATCAAAGTTTTGTAAACATTAAAACTTTCCTTTATTTAATGAATTATTTTCCTGTGGCATTGAGAACAGTTCAAGTGGTCGAATTTCTATGAAGTCCTGCTTTGCTATCATGGGGAAATGTAGTATATACATGCGGTTGAAGTTTCATTAATTATAAACCTCTGTCTTGACTTTTAAAATCAAGTAGTTGATTCAAACCAGTTCCATCAAGCAGTGAAAAGCATCCATTTTTCTTCCAAATACCAAGGAAACAACGAAGAGAAACTCAGTGAAACTTCTGTCATGGACTCAAACCCTAGCTGTTCTTTATAATCAATCTATATAAACTAAATGAAGTAAGTTTATGAGAAGAATAAGTGAATAAACCATATCCTGAATGAGCTATATATTCTTGAAATTCTCCTCCAGTTTTAAAATGACAATTTAATTGAACAATTTTTGTTCTGCAGTTCTGCAGAGCCAGGGAGTAAGATAGCAGTTTTACTCTGCTGCGCTTCTGACTGTGTGAAAGGGGAAGGAGGTCTGCGGGGGAGACAGCTTGTATTTCTACATAAACGTTGACAGAAATAGAAAGCGGAGGATAGAAAATTACTAGATAGGTACTACACTTCCTGTTTGTGAAAGGGTCTTTTTGCACATTTCCCGTGAATGTCAGTGAGAGTGTCCTTTCCTATAAATACTCTAGTGAATAGTCTTACTGTATTCTGAGTCAGTTCCACAAAATAAATGGTGAAGGATGAGCTTTAATATTAAATACTGCTATGTTTAATCCCTCTAAATATTTTTGGGTTTTGATGGAGCTGTCATTCTTCAGTTTGAGCATCTAGGTTTAATTTGACCTAATTCTCTTGTTTGGGGCCAGTAGAGTCAATCACAAGGGATATTGATTTGTTTCTAATGTTCGTTATCCTTTTAGGTAACTAACCTGGTTATTTTTTTGCCAGATTTTGTTTCTTCATAAAATGTTCTTTGCTTTACAACTTATAGTGCTACTTTATTTTGCTTTAGGAAAAATAGGCTTGTAGACTCTACAGATTAATATTAAGGCAAATTTTCCATAGCGGTAAGTATGTTTATGGTGATTTATAAAATAGCCTTACACTAAGAAACTAACTTTACTCTTCCTTGAGAGTTGTAATGACTGACACCTGTATTCTTAGCTGCTCAAAAGCAATTGATTTTAAAAAGATAGCGTAAGTGATATAAATCATGGTGGAAAATCTATAGTGGCTTCATGGATTTTGCAGAAGGATGTATAAATTTATTTGAAAAATTAGAAAGAAATCAAATAATCCAAAGTGCTAGGAAATAGTTATAAAAACTAAAAGTGTTATTTAAAAAACCTACCAATGGTTTCTACTGTGATTTGTTTCCCTCTGGACAAGAAATGAATATTTGATTCAAACCAATCAAATGAATATTTGATTCAACCCTGTTTTGAAAACAAGGTTCTAATTAACTATTAGTGGTCCACTAAATGTACACAACTTTTAAAATAAACACACACAATCCCAGTAATGGCAGCAACATCGAACACAAACTTTAGTCCCAGGATAAATGCCGGCTACTTTCCTAAGGACTCTTTGGCTCAATCAAAATCGAACATGTAAATTTCTATGAGTATTGGCCATGAAGGAAATACTTTTATTTAAAAATATGAAGTATACTTGTCTTCATAAGGGTCCTTGGAACACATGAAATTAAAATTTCCAATACTCCATTAAAAAGTGTCCCGTTTCCAAATCTAATGGGCAAACACTCCCCTGTAGTGTTACAGGGAAACAGCGGAAGTATTTTTAAAACCCTGAAGCAATGCCCTTGACTGCTGTCCGCTGAGCACAAGCCCAGGAGGGATGCTGACCAACAGATCCACGAGGGAAGAAAACAGCTTTCCTCTCCTACAATGAAAGAAGATGCAATCGTCCCTAAAAATCTAATTCAAGATGTCTCAGAATAAAAAAATGCAATACAATTAGGATCTCTAAAACCAGGAGAGAGGGAGCAGTGCTTCCCTTCTCTTTGGCTGTGCGCTTACTCACATACTAAGTTGTGTTTATTTGGATGAAAGGTTAAAGAGGAGAGAAAGTACTGGCCAAAGAGACGGGGCAGCTTGAAGCCATATGGGGCAGCCGTAGACCTGCCACTTGGCGCGGCAAGGACTGTTAGTCCCCAAGGGTTAGGTGGCAGTGAAAACCAGCTGGCTGTGAGCGGTCTTGCTGGGAGCCTGCCCCGGAGCACCAAGCAGCAAGAGGCTGACGGGGAACCTGCCAAGGGCAGAAGCGCAGAGCGCAGGAAGAATCCCAGCCAGGGAGATTCCCCTCCCACACCAAGGAACTGTGCTGTGAGCCTTTGCAGTTTACCCTGAAACAACGCATTCTTGGCCCTACCAGTGAGCTGGCGTTTGGGCCATGGCCACACGCACAGCGCTGAGTCATCCGGGCGTAGTAGCCGCTCACTAAATGCATGCAGCTGTGGGAGACCCAAGGGTCCTCCCTCTTCCTCCTCTGCCCTCCTCCCCCGAGCCAGCACATGGGGAATTTACTTCTTATGCACGCTGGGTTTCAGCACAGGCTTCATGATGGCTGTCATATATATATATATATATATATTTTGCCCTATCGGGGATCGAACTCACGACCTTGCGCTTGACAGGCAGGCGCTTATGCCTCTGAGCTATATCCTCAGCCCCCATACGTATAATTTTTAAAGTACTTCCAATAATTACAGAGTTTCGGCTGGGGAGGCATATCAGTAGCAAAGCACTTAACTACCGTATGTGAGGCTCTGGGTTCAGCCCCCCAGCGCCTCAATACAACCAAAGAAATTACAAGGCTCATTTACCGGAAGCCACTCCCTTTACAAGCCTATGGTTTTGTGGCATTCGAAGTCATACAAAACAGTGGGGAACGTGGAAAACACAACAATCTATGCAAATGAAAATGTATGTTTGTTAGATGGGGAGGCTCATCCAGAATTTTCTCACTGGAGAGCACTGTAGCATCTGGGTCTGTTGTCCTGTCACTATGGTACAGCACTCCCTGTCACACATGGTACATGCTTATTGTCTGTTTCAGTACAGACACATACATGTGTGTGTAGCATGATGTAAATATCACTGTATGAGGGGCTGGGGATTTAGCTTGGTGGCACAGCGCCTGCCTGGCAAGCGCTAGGTCGTGAGTTCAGTTCCTGGTACCGGAAGAAAAGACAAAAAAAAAAAAATCACTGTATGATGTAAATACCATTGTATGGTGGGTGTTTTCAGAGAAGACGTAACAATGAGTTAATGTCTTAACTGATATGGGATATCTGGCTCTAATGTACACAATGTAGAAGTTACACTGATGAATAAAATTTTTTAAATGAAAGCTGCTTTGGCTGCACCTTAGCTGAGGGGCAGCTCATTCCATGGGCATCTGCAGGAGCCTCACACGGTCGTGGAAAATATCAGGGAAAATGTGTGTAAGATATTATGCAAAACAGGGCTTAGCATACTAATGGGTAAAATTGGGAAAGTAGAGCTAGGTTAATTATATGGGTATGTTATACTTTATTTTGCCTTGTATAAAGAAAATAATGAATCTTGACACACAAACACGTGAACAGATCCATGCTTGTGTAGATATATTTTTATAGCAAAGCATAGTGTAGCGTTTGGAAAGTATAAAAGGTTTATTTCTACCCATCAACGTAGATCTAGAAGAAAAACATGAAATTAATTTCATATTATCAGTAAATGGTACTCGTTATCCTAATGATCTAGAAAGGAGATTCCTACTGTCTACTCACTGACTAACATTTATCATCTTCAAGTAAATTTTTACAATTCAAAAAGAAAATAGAAAAATATCTGTCCCTTATTTAATTGATTTCAATCACATGTGTGCATATATAAAATATTGACATGTAATGTAGCATATACACTTGTGATCTAATATGAAATATATACAATGTAGTTAATTCTGTATGTATATTAGATAAGTAAATAGATACTGTGTATATGTATATATTAGCTTGGGACCACTAAGATGACTCATTTTCCATACAAATAATTTTGTATTATCAGAGCTATGCTGCCAAATCAGACCCATGTAAAACCCAAAATACATTGAAAGATTGAAGATAATCAGAAAATAATAGCGAATGATATGCATTGTTTCCCTACAAAATCTGTGGGCATCCATTGTAAATAGTTGCCTCAAAGTGCATGGTAGTGTAATGTATTCATGTATAGATTTAGAAAGGAAAAGTTTCAGATTTTTGCTGAAATTTAAACAAATGATGAGATAAAGTACTAATTAGTAAGAGCGAAATAGCCAGGTTCAGAGGCTGGATGTAGAATGAAATTTATTAGTAAGGTCATTTAAATGACAAGCAGGAAGTTAATAAAATAAAGAACACTTGCGGGGGGAAATGGAGCTAGATTATGGCAGTAGAATGGGACAGTGAACACCTTATTAGAGATAGAAATTTGTCCTAAGGTAGGCAAGGACGTCCACACTCATAGAGAAGGAATATATGGAATCTTACAATTTCAGCAAAAACCAAACACAGTCCACTTTAAATTAATTGGTTTTTATTATATTTTTATTTATTTATTTATCTATTTATTTATTTTTAGGGGATTTTTTTGAGACAGGGTCTCACTGTGCAGTTCTGGCTGGCCTTGAGCTCACTTCATAGCCCAGGATGAACTCACAAGGATCCTCCTGCCTCAGCCTCCCAAGTGCTGTGATTACAGGCATGAGCCACCATGCCCAGCACTAATTGGTTTTTAAAGAGCATGCCACAAATGCATTTCATTTTCAGATTTGTGTATCCTATCTGCTTCATTTGAGAAAGATATTCTTTTTAAACTGAAATTAACAATTCAACTTTCAAAGGATCATTGATGATATCTTATTTTTTACATTAGAAAAGAATTTATAATCAAATGCACATATTGTAAAAATTGTTTCTAGTGATTTGGGTCACAAATTACTGCCATCACTGAATTTATGTGAAAAGTGTTTTCTCATGAAATCTGAGGTTTCAATGATCACTTGAATTTGAGTTACTTTAGACACCTGTCTCAAAATCCACAATGACTGCCAGAGAAATCACACACAACTCACATTTTCAGTGTTCAGAAAACTCAGAGAGCTGAGAAGCACATAGAGAGCCAGCTTTGACTCTGACAAAGTCAGGGCTGAGATCAGTGGGAGCTACCAGCCTTGAGGTCAAACTCAAATGTGCTCCAGTACCTCACTCATCGTGGAAAGTACTGTTTTAATACAATGCTTTAGAATCCAAATTAATGCAAAGAATTTATAATTAGCAAAATATTGGATTTGAAATAAAGATGGGCTCTACAGTGTGAGAACAAGGTGAAGATGCTGAGATGAGCCGAATCCGTCTTTAAAGGAAAGAGATGGGGTCCCTTTCAGAGGTGACAGTGAAGGACAAAGAAGGAAGAGGGTAAAGGTCAGGAGGCTTCGGAACCTAAGGAGGGGCAGCAAACATTAATCTCCACTTACCCCACCCCACCACACTCAGGTTACCCATTAACTAAACTTCATTTGGTTATACTGACAAAAGGCCACCTTGAACAGCAAACCTACAATGCACCAATGCACACAAAGCCACTGTCTGAGGAACATATGAAATTAGAAGCAAAGCAGTGCTGCTCATAAGAATTCTTCCAACCAAGCCGGACATAAGGCACACTGAATGCAACCTGCCAAACTGTACTAAATATATTCTAAGAAGAATTTAAAGATTAAAGAGAAAGATTACATCTGAAATGCAAAACAGGACGATGAATGAATCAAGAAAATCAATTCAATGAGTTGGTTGGATTTAGGAAAACGTTCAGAGAAAGGCTCATTTCAGAAATGGAGAATAAATTCCAAGATTCCAATGAAAATTTAAGAGGTGAACTGGAAAACTAAGCAGAAGGCAAGATGAAAGGAAAACAGAGAGAGAAAGAATGGGCTGGGCAGAAGGTGGCTGACACTACAGGCGGAGGAGGTCTCTAACGTTCATGTAATGGGAGAGACACACACTCACTGTTTAACAGTAGAACCAAACCCAAAATGAATCTGCACACTAAGCCGGGTTCGTTGTTAATCTGAGGATACTTAGTTGGAACAATACATTTGAGACACATCCTAGGAACACTAACTGACTTGAACGATATACTGTAGGAAAAATATCTTCAGAGGTGTCAAGCAAAACAAGGTGAAGATGCTGAGATGAGCCGAATCCGTCTTTAAAGGAAAGAGATGGGGTCCCTTTCAGAGGTGACAGTGAAGGACCAAGAAAGAAGAGGGTGAAGGTCTTTTTAAAGAGTAAAACTCTTTAAGAGTTTTACTTGACATCATCTTCAGCAAGACCAACATAGTAGGAAGTCCAAAGTAGAATAGGATCTTCAAGGACTGGTTGGAGAAGCCACTAGCTATAGACCTTGTGTACAGCAGAGCTATCCTTCAAACGTGAAAGCTATTGCAAAGTATTTTTACTGGGCAGTCACTGAAGGGCTACTGTATGCTTGTACTCTCTCTGAGGACTTTATCAAATGATACATTGCATATACCCTACTAAGAAGTTTCCAGTGTAAATGGTAAATATTTAATGTATTTAAAAGTCTTCTTAGTGACATTTTCCAGTAATTATCAAACGGGTAGCTTTTTAATAAATGTTGATGTTCTCAAAGGTAAAATTTAAATATATTTTCCCATTATGAACATCAAAAATTATAATGAGTCTCTTGACAAGTTAATAGCACTTGGGAAATTATATAATCTATTAGAACTTTTTTATATATAGGTAAAGTCAATTCTTTTTTGAAGTATTAATTTCTGTTAACTTAAGCCTGTGCTTGTAAAACACTGATATATTCTTTCTCAATAAAAGGAGCTGTGCTCAAGGTCTCCTGCGGTTTTTGAGAAAAATTTTCATGCAGTGTTTTAGCAAACTGTCCTTTCAGTACTATATTAAATCAACCACTTGAGAAATGCTGTGAGAACTAGAATAGCCACCATATAACCTTCAATGTGGAAAGTGTGATTCCACTTTATTAGCACAATTTCTTTAACATTGAGGCGCAATATTTTAATAAGTTGTTTTATATTCAAGATATCAAATATAGTTAGGATTAAAGCAAGAGTGTGTTTTAGGCAAAGTAAATGGAAGATTAAGCTTCTGCATGTACTTATGAAAGTATAGGTGTGTTTGTACATGTGAGGATATCTCTGAGTGGATACTTTGCACTCAGCGTAATGTCTTTTACATTTTAAAGAGAATAAAAAAAGAACAATAGCAAAATACCAACAACATAGATAAAAACAAAACAAAGCAAAAACAATAAAAATGATACAGGGTTTCAGAGCACATAGGCAACATTTATTCTACTTTTTCTTGGTCATACACTCATGCCTGTTTAAAATAAGGAAGCAAATAAACATTTTTCTTGTGGCATACAAATTTTATTTTGAATTTTTTTCAAATTATTGGATCCCGTATTAGATGTATTACTTCTTCATGTTCCTTTTTGTGTTTGTAATAACATTTTCCAGTTGTTTTTTTTCACTTATTTTATTCATTTCCCTGGCAGATATCCACGAGGATTATTGATTTATGTATTTATTTATTTATTTATTTATTTATTTATTTTAAAGAGAGTAGTAAAGGAAAAACATACAAACAAAAAAGAGAACAATATCAGCATACCAGTATCACAAACATAAATAAACCAAAGCAAGAAAATTTAAAGTGATACAGGGTTTCAAGACAAAATAATATGAATTACCAGTAGTTGTTGTGTTACATATCGCTATCCTCAAGTACGTTGCTCAGATTACCAGACGTAAGAATGGAAGACTGTTCAAACCATTAAAGAGAATAATAACATAATTATTAGATAAAACGTTAGATATAATACAGAATTGCACTAGACGAGGTGGTAGGGATTCACCATGGTAATTCCACGAGGATTCTT
>NW_004955471.1:9702869-9767757 GCF_000276665.1 Chinchilla lanigera
ATAAGAAATTAACAATGGTTGTTATGTTACATATTGTTATTTTCGGGCCAGGGATGTAGCTCAGTGGCACAGCGCCTGCCCAGCAAGCTTGAGGTCATGAGTTCGATTCCTGGTACCAAAAAACAAAAAAAGTAAATAAGCATATTGTTATTTTCAAAGTAGTTACTCAGTTTAACAAATATAGGTATTGTACTACCAATTTCTATTGATTTATTAAAAGGAACAGTTAATGCTTAATTATCAGATCAATCTTGGTATATGCTTTGATACAGATTGGTATCAGCTTGTGGGATTCATACACATACATATTGCATCTTCATCTTTTGTTCAACTCCTCCTGGTCCACTACACTACCTTCTCCTCATATCATATTTTAAGAAGTTAGAATATTTGAGCATTATTGTATTGTAAAAGAAGTGAACTGAGTAGGCAGAAATGTTGCTTAAATTATTTCGATTTGAGTACAGTGTGGTTCAGAGAATGTCCCTGACATTGGATATTATTCTTTTTCATTCCTATGTTCAGAGCAAAGTTTCCTATTGTACCAAATGTGCATGGCTGGGAGCTGGGTGCAGCCGTGCAGGAGCCGATGCCTGCTTTGCACAGGTAGGAGCCCAGAGCCGAAATCATCAAGAAAAAATGATGAAACACAGCCCTGACTTCGGGTAAGAAGAGACCATCTGTGACTGATCACAGCAACAGCAGGACCACCCCTGCCTGATCTCTGAAAGGAGACAAGATCACGGCCTTTCTCAGAGTGTGGCCTGTGTCCATACCTGTTTGATTTATCACTTAGGCAATCTAGCACATCTCCCCCTGAATCAAGGTGAAATTAAGGACATCATCAGTCCTCAGCTCCAACCCCTCATGGCCAGCTCCAGGGCTTCTCTGAAAGGCAGAGTGTATATGGCGATTGTTAAAATTATTCTCTTCCACTGTGTTCTGGCCAGTTTGAGCCGAGTTTCCAACCAGAATCTTTCGTGCCCTCTTTTACAAGGTATGTCTAATCTAGTTCATGCCTAGCACCTAGTTGTTCTATTACTGCTCTATTTTAAAATATCAAGCACATTTTATAAGCCACGTATTGCATAGTTCTGTTCAAGCAAGAAAACTGGAAATCAGGTCAGTGAAGGTGGTGAGTTAACGGTGAGTTAATCACTCAAGGATGTTTTGGCAACCCAGTCTATATTCATCCCACCTTGTCCAACTTCAGTGGTATACTTAAATTTACCTCAAGAATATATATGCCAAGAATACCAAAGCCAGTGAATCTGCTGCAGCTATAAGGAATTTGTAAGTGATAGGAAGACTAGATGCTGTTTCTGAAAGTTTTTCTTTTTCTGCTGCAGAATGGGACATGCATTAGAATGTTGTGTGTCAGTTGTGTGTGTGTGTGTGTGTGTGTGTGTGTGTGTACATCTGAGAGCAAGATAGGAAAGTCCTCTTGAGATCAAAGTGCTGTTCTATTAGTAAATTCTTATAGAACTAGAGGTGTTATCCTAAATTTTTTAAAGAACTAGAAGAGAACAGAGCACTGGGTATATTTTATGATGCACTGTCAGTAGGACATGCCGGACATTCTTTTAGCTGCAACACATACATTCAGAAGAGTAACGTCTGTGGATACATGGTTCTTGTACAGCCATGGTGTAGGAGAACTAGACTGATTCTTGAATGAAGAACTTAATAGAGGCTAAAAAACTGACAGAAGTGTCCATCAGTGATAGTAAATAAACCTAGCCCTTCAATTCTGTGTATTCATGTGGAGCCTTCCAGTTCTACTTACATCGAAGTGACCCTATGCTGTGTGACGAAAGGCTGAGGACATTTACCACAGAGCCCTCAGGGGTGGCAAGACATCATCCTTGACTCAGCATGGTCATATTTCAAAAAATGTAGAAACCTTACTTCTGGGCTTTCTTAGTGTTTGAAGAGTTTTCACATTTTGAATTGAGGTGGCTTTACAAAGTTCACAGTGGAAGTAAGTTTACAGTCACGATTTTCATAGTTTTGTTTTGTATATTCTTCATGAAATGCAGGGGTCATTGAAGAGTTTATCCCGAGGACTACATCTCCAAGTCCTGGGGCACTCTGGCCTTCTTCCTAACTGCACATTTGATTCTGCAGCTCAGCATTCTCTGTCGCGGTGATCAGGATTCATGTTCTGCTCTTCCAGAAACAAACCACTGGTTGGAGTCCAAGTTCTGATCAAATTCCCCGCTGTCCAACTCAATAGCACTTTCCGTGTTGTACTTTATGTACTTTATTTACTTTATTTATTTATTTAAGTATATATTTGACTTGAGCTAATGTCTATTGGCCAATGGATAGGTTTTAAAATTTATAAGGAGTGTGCATTATTTAAACTAGGTCATTTTATTTTCCCATTTCCCATTGTAATAACAGCACTAATAGCAACAAGAGTTTAGGAAAGTGTGTTCCCCCTAACGTCTCTAAGTACAAGGAGATAATGTATTTTTGAAAATTTTCATTATTAAACCAGTACTCAGGGACAGTGATGATTATACTGCAAGCTCATTTCCATGCTCTTCTTTTTAATGCCACTGTCTCTGAAGAACCCTCAGCACTAAAGTAGAAGTGTTACAGTAGCTGAGGGTGCACTGAGGTAATGTAATTCAGGCCACGAGATGGTGCCTAGTCTCGGGTCTGTGCAGCCCACACTGAGCTAATAATGTGAATCTTAAAGGAAATGAAAGTGTCACAGTGAACATGAAGGAAACAGATGTTCACCAGCGTGTGACACTAACGGGAAAAATTAAAGAGAGAAGCTCAATCCAGAAGAGAATAAACCTAAACATACTCAAATGGAAGCCCCCAATAATGAAGTGCTTATTGGACATAAAACATGTTCAACAGGAAGATAATCCCACCTCTGCTGGATTCTAAAGACAGGTACTAACTGTTGATGCTTACAGCTTGGCAAGGTGACTAGATGAACTTCTAGTCATGATTACACACATGCAAAAGAGAAATAAACAACTGCAGTATCTTAAGAAAGGTACTGAAAGCATCTGTTTAGGTTGTAGAGTACTTAGAATCATGGTTAGTTTCCTACTCATACCGGATCAGATGAGATTAACACAGACCTAAGAAAAGGATGCAGTTTCTATCTGCGCTTGCCAGGTCACTCAAAATTCAGACCTAAAACTCTGGGTCCCAGGAAGCAGTCTCTCTACCTCTCTCCTTCTCCTGTTTCTTTCTTTCTCCTTTCTTTCTTTCATCAGTGTGACAACATATTTGAGATGCATTTGCACTTACAACCTGAAGATTCACATTTACCTGTAGTTGAAATTGGCTAAAAATGTTATCTTGATCTTGCTGTATTTTGGGTCATTTCTGGGTCAGAGTTAAAGTAAATAGGGAGATATAGAATAATGAAAAGTAGTTTATCTTGAGAGCAGGTGGAAATGTGTGATGAAGTTGTATCATCAGAGATGTCTAGATAACTCTCTTCTTAGGAGAGCACAGAAAAGTCAACAGAAAGAGTCATTTTCTAGGGAACAATCTGATCAAAATGTAGTAAGGCCCAGTCTGTCTTTTGATTGGAAAACTGAGAGCATAGCAATAAAGAATTATTACCAGTAGTTATTGCTCTAATCCTGCCATTGCCTTATTATCCTGTTTCTTATTCTGAATCTTTCCCTTGTATTTAACAGCTCACCCTATTTTATGTTTTCATTCTATTAGGCTTTTTGACATTTTTACCTTCATTTTCTCTTTCTAGCACACCCTGGAGAGCTATTCCTAGTGCTGGTTTAGTGGTCATGAATTTCTTAAGATGCTCTTAGTCACGGAAAGAACTTATTTCTTCATCAGTTTTGACAGATAGTTTTGTGAGCCATATAAGCCCTGGTTGGAAGTTGTTCATCTAGGGCTTGAAACACTTCACTCCAAGTTTTTCTGTTCTTTAAAATTTGTGTTGCAAAGTCTGCTGTGATTCCAATGGGTTTGCCTTAAAAAGTGATTTATTGCTTTTCCACAGCATCTTTTAACATTGTCTCCTCGTGTTCCACTTCTGCACTGAAGTGTATTCCAGGCCTTTGGCTCTTGACTGATACTTCGGATCTCCAGGTGGCAGATGGCTCTTTTGTACTCTTCCACACCTGACTGCAGGTGGCCACTGCAAGCCATACTTGTATATATTCTGCTTTTTGGCTTTATATATATATATATATATATATATATATATATATATATATATATTTTCTATCCTTTGAGTGAAAACTGACTGGTACACTAACCAAATGTTGACATACAGTAAATATCTACTAAATGTGACAACTACATCTCAACTAGCAGTAGAAAATAATTCTTACTGGCCATTCTTATTTAGTAGCTTGATTTTGGTGAGATCTTAGACAGATTGCTTCTCAATTCTCTAATTTTGTGAAAAATGGGAAAAGACCATCTGCTTACCAGATTTCTGTAAGTATTTAAATAGATTATACATATGCTAAGCACTGAGAATGGTGGCAATAAGCTTTGCAACTGGTTTGCTGTTATGACCACCATTTGTAAGTTTCTAGATTTTAAGACCTCCAGGCCATATTTACAGCAGTTTATATGTTCCGTCCTCACAGTAGTTTTCTTTTTTTCTCCACCGTTAACTGGTGTTATTTTGCTACATCACATTCATATTAGAACTGGCTTTATACTCTGGAAAGCCACCAATTGTACCTAATACATAAGCTCCCATAGCACAAAAATACAAAAGATGGACACCTATAGCTTAGTAAGTTATCTGGCACATAAATAAGTGACAGTGCTCAAACACCAAGACAGAGCTCAAACACCGTGGATGAAAAATTTTTGGAAATTTTATTCATCTTAACATTATATTTAAATATATGAATCAACAAGATGTATAAGGATCAACTAACAAATTTTCATGACTTTGGAACACTAACACAATTATTTTAGTAACTAAGTCAAAAGCCAAAAATTTTAAATTAGTAAATATGAAGCCAGGATACAACTCAGCAGCACAGCACCTGCCTGGCAAGAGCAAGGTCCTGAGTTTGATATTTGGTATCAAAATAAAGTAAAATAAAATAAAATGTATATATAATTAACCTTGATTGATTAGATAGTGGTAGAATAAATGCACCAATTAAGCAACATATTTTTCCTCAGCATACATACAGCCTTTTTTCAAGGTTACATGAACTAAAATATAGAATAAATCCCAAGGAATTAGTATCCTAAAGACCGTGGACTAGAAAATAATACAGTAGTCCTCTCCCTTGTTCAGTTTCACTCTCCATAGTTGTAGGGCCTGAAGTTATTAAATGGAAATTTACATAGGTAAAAACTGTTTAAGCATTTTACACTTTTTGATAGCATAAATCTGTATGCCTTCCTATTTCGTCCTTCTTCTAGTATGTCTGCACTGCCCTTGCGTTAGTTCCTTAGTCCAAGTCTGGTTATTGGTCTTCCATGGTTGGATCACTGAAGGCCAAGCACTGTGTCTCAGGGAGTCATTCGTCTCAGTTCATCTCATCACACGGACATCGTTTCATCTCCCATTCCCACAAGGAGAAGGGTATGTGCAATACAGTGTGTGGAGTACGTGATGAGAAAAAGCATATTCACATAATTTTTATTGCAGGACAGAGTTCTCATTGTTCTATTTTATTTTCAGTGTTTGTAATCCTCATACTGTGTCTAAATTATAAATTGAACTTCCTCATAGGAGCAATGTAAATACAGTGTTTTTCGTACTGTCCACAGCTTCAGGTAAGCCCTGGGTGGTGGACTGTATGTTCTGCTGTAAAGGTGGCTGCTTAGTACAGGTAATACAAATCACAAGAAAGCTACAGTTCAGCATATCTTGCACCACAAAGGCATAATAATGTGTGAGTCAAATAATGAGTGACAGGAAATCTTATAATGTTTCAGAAATAACAGCAATGACGAGTCCCAAAATATCTTTTGAGGTGCTGGAGATTGAAGCCAGCTCACACAAGCTGAGGAGGCACTTTACTGAGCAGCATACCCAGGCCTCAAGACCTGGGATCCAGACAGGATGGCCATTGCAAACAGTGTGGGTTTAAATGTCAGAAAAGAATAAAAGCTACAGTTTACTTGAGTTCAGCATTCGACTGCAGATGTATACAAGAAAAGCAGGCAAAAGATGATGATAAGGTGGGAAATTCATGAAACAAAGTAAGAGCAGACTGCTATCAACTAGGACAAAAACAAGGCGTTTTTTTGTTTGTTTCTTTGTTTGTTTGTTTTCCAGTACCTGGAATTGACCTCACGACCTTGCGCTTGCCAGGCAGGCACTGTGCCGCTGAGCTAAACCCCCAGACCCCAAATAAGGTGTTTTTATAAGACTAGTACAATTCACAACTTCTAACAAAAATAATTGACTAAGAATATCACGAACAAATGAGAGTTCACAAGAATTAACAGTAGGATATAACCACATAAGCAGCAAGGAGATCCAAAATACATTTTATCACAGTATATTCTAACATGTAAATAAATAACTAAAAAACATATAAAATTTAAATATCATTTAATGAATTCAATAAAAATAACACACAAGTATGTCATAAGCAGGAAAGGAATGGCTAATTGAATATCATTCAGAAAGTGATAGTAGTCTCTATCACTTTGTCAAAGAAGTGACTATTCCAATTTTATAGAGAAGTTCAGGCAATTTTTTTCTAATCTTTGAACAGAAAGATGACCTCCACTCACCAAAAATTTAGAAATACAGGACAATTTCACTGAGGGAAATAGATGAAAAATCACCAAAAATATATTATCACATTATATTCAGAATTTATTAAGTAATTGTATAAGTGAATGGATAGTAGAGTACAAGGTTGGTGCAACAGCAGAAAATGTCTAACTACACTGAGATAGATAGTACTGGCTTTCCTGTAAGTTCATTTTCCCAACTTGGAAGAGAATTATACTTACCATCCCGACACACCAGTCTCGGGCACGTGCTTTGTTACCGCTGGCAGTGTATGAGCGCAGGATCCCGGGATGAGCCTCCTGTCTCTGATGAAGCCATGTTTAAGCTAGAAGCTGTTTCCACGCGGCAGAGCTGCAGTCCATCCACCATAGACAGGTCGTGAGCAAGACATGAGCCTTTGGTGCTTTGAGTACTGATTTTTGGAGTCACTGTCATCTGAATGTGTGTGTCCCCTAGAATTCATATGTCAAAACCTAATTATCAGTCTGGTAATGACGGTACATGTTCTCTTTCACGAGGTGTTGGGTGGTGAGGGAAAGCCCCTGGGAAGGGCCTAGTGTCCCAGCCAAAGCAGCCTGGAGCGCAGCCAGCCGGTGCTCTGCGTAAACAGTTGTAGAGAAGGCAGGGCGGTTCCACTTCCGAACCGGAAATTGGTTTTTCCCTAGGCGCAGGGTCGGTCTTGAACCTGGACCCGCAGCCTCCAGAGTAATAAGAAGTAATCCTATAGAGGTTTGTAATGTAATGTACATGTGTGGCTACCTTGTCATAGACGCCTGTAACTATGTGTTAGGCCAGTTTAATTTCACATGTCCTGAATGATCTTTAAGATGTCACCTTAACGCGTAGAAGAGAAAAGTTAAATGGATAGCCCAACCGCTCTGCGAAAGTATACAGTAAAATTCAGTACTCACTTGTGACAGAAAAACCGACAATGAACAGTGTAAGATTAAAAGCTAAGGAGCCTTATCTTCCTTAGGGAGCTATCAAAAGATCAATAAGGTAACTAGTGGTAAAAAAATGTTTGAAAACTATTTAACATCAGAAACAAGACAAGGATATTTTTACAGAAGTGTACAGCCATCATTAAAAGTCAGGGAAACATGATACGTATTTATATAAAATGATATATATATATCAAATGATATATATTCTTTTACAGTAGTTGGTTACATATGAATACTAAATATTTTATTAAAAATATTGGAATTAATATGAGTTTAAAGGGTGACTACATATAAAAATTGTCTGAAATCTGCATACCCATACAATGAGAAAATATTTAAATGAAATCTGTACTAGAACTTGCATAAATACGGAAATCACCTAGGAATTATGCATAAAACAGAGCACGATATTTTTAAATATTGTTATTCAGAAAACCATTTTAAAGAGCTAAGTAAAAATGCACCATGTTCATGGCTATCATAAATATGCCAGCTAATCTTAAATTGATTTATAGTAGAAGGCAATTCTCATTAAAATTTGAACATTATTTGTGTGGGACTTTACAATCTGTTCTAAAATTTATGCATTAAAACGAAGGGTTCAAAGTATGCAGAGTATTCATGAAGACTCAGCAGAGAGACCTGCGCACAGGATACAAACCTTATTGAGCGCCGCGGTAATTAAGTGTGTGATGGTGACAGAAAGTTTGGAAAAGAAACTTTGGGAAAGGGAATGTGCACAGAAACCCTTTTGTGATCTGTGAGCACTTCATTTGTTATGGAGGAATTATTACAATTTGGTAAGAAACTCACTTTCACGCATATTCATGATTCAAGTCTAAAAAACTAAGCTTTGAGATGTATTTATTAATGTACCTGGAGTGTTCTAAGAATGCCGCACACATAAGCCTGGGGTGGTGGTGCGTGTGCATGACCCCAACACTTGGAAGGCCGAGACAGGAGTGTCTGGAGTATGAGACCAGGCTGGGCCACATGGCAAGGCCAAAGCCAACACAGACTATATAAGGAGGTCCTGTCTCAAAATACAAAGTAGCACGTGCACGCGCGCACACACACACACACATACACGCACAGAGGGCTGCATACTTGATTGGTCCTCAGCAAATTATGTGAATAAAGATGGGATTTTATGAAATCAGACTGAGAATGATTTCTGCAAGTAATTCTATCGAGCACCCTGCTGTGGCATCCAGCAGTAACCCGAGGCCTGAACCATCTGAGGGGTGAGGGCAGGCTTCCAGCCCTCCTGAGCAAATCAGTGGCTAAGCGAGGTCTTGTCCCAAAATAAAAATTATTAATAATAAAAAGACTGGGGACATAGCATAGTATAAAGGCTCTGGGTTCAATCCCTAGTACTCCAAAAAAAAAAAAAAAAAAAGGAAATGATTCAAATCATTACATTTAGAATAAATCAGGCAGAGAAAGAGTGATACATTCTGATCAGTAACCATGCCAAAAACAGTGAGAACAAAATTTACTGAATGCAGTTTACAGTGTGAGATATGGAACTCATGATTTTACGTACAACGTTGCACATCTATTGGGTCGCTCATCTTCCTTGCCTACGAAGGGGAGATCTGACTACAGAGACTCCATCAAACACGTAGAACTTAAAGGCTGTTCTGATTCTTTGGGTTACATGGGGAGAAATAAATGGAATGCTAGGTGATTTCTGCGTACATGTCGGGAACACTGCCTTGGTGAATTTAATTTCAAAGGTGTAGCTTCCATATATGCTATTCAATGTGTGCTAAATAGCAATCCTTGGAGCTCACTCGAGGCCAGAGCGAGTCCTCAGTAGTGATTCTACCAGCCAGTCTTCACCGCTTCTCTTTCCCTGAGTCTTTGGTGATTCGGTATTCATTCATTAATAAAAACATGCCTTCTTCTAATTCTGTATAAGAATGTGGAAGGACCCACAGTCGTAGGGAAGAAGTACCCCCCCAACTATTCAACTGCTCAATATCGAATGCCTATAAAGAAATAGAATCTGTCAAAAAAAACCTTGTGGGATCTTCTATTTAATTATAGAAACCAATCACTGCTTTTTAATATTACTAAGAAGAAACTTTCCTACAGATAATATTCTATAACAAAATTGCTAGGAACAATTTAGACATTGTACAAAAATTCTAAGAGACAAAACTATAGTACAATAGCCGAAACAAAATATGTACTTCACGACAATGTGTTTGCTTCACCAGACCTTGGGAGACACAGCGGCTTTTCATTTCCAAGGTTTGTATAAATAGATTCGCTTATCTCCCTGCGCCACCTCACAAAGTGCATTTTTTCCCTCAATTCCCTTCTAATCCCTTCTGGAGAAGCTTCTAACTCTGTCACACTGCCATGTTTTGACACTATCTTTCAGCCTATATTCTAAGCCACTTTTTCTCAGTTAACTTTTACACTGTAGTATGTAATATATGCTGAGTACTTCATCTTACAGTATATACTGTTTATAAACAAAACACTTCTACATAGGGCCCTCATCAACCAGCCACACGCATTTGAGCTATCTATGCATTCAGCATGTTGGATGACATGGTCTGGTGCTCGGCAAGGTGAACGCAAGCTTTCTGCCTCATCCACTGCTCACAGTTCATGCAAGGCAGTATCACCATTTGTGGAACCCTGGAGACCAGGTTAGCCAAAGAGATTACCTGCATTGTCTGTGTTTTGTACAGCAGATGCAGGCTGGGTGGCTGACTTTTATATATAAGAAAAAATACATTAAGCTTACTGTAGAGGGTCTTTAATTCTAATATATGAAGAGATTCTGTTACAGCTTTTCCACTAGGAATGCAAGCTAGACAAGAAATCATACCCTGTGTTTTGTCTTTGCCAACAAGCTGGCTCATCCCTTTGTTAGAGAAGTGAGAGACTAGGTCTGCTAAGAACAATGAGTCTCACAAGGTCATTTTGTTAATTTCTCTGCACAGAATGATCAAATGCAGAGGAGCAAACGGCAAGTGTTGTTCACACATGCTGACAGCTTCAGGAATAATCTGTTACAGTGACTCAGTGTCTTCTGCTCGGTGTTTCAACTTTTCAGAATGATTAAAGACTTTCCTGTGAAATGAAGGAGTACAAAAGATCAAGAATGCAGGCAGTAAATTATAATCATAAATGCTCCCTTGAAATAATCTTTTGTCTTTGAAAAGTTGCAACAGAAGTTAAAATATACATGAAACCAATTTAAGCCTGGCAAGAGGCCCCCATTCCATAATTATTTCAGGAAATACTGTACAGCAGTAATTCTGGGAGGGGTGATAAGCACTGAGAACATTTCTTTTAAGCCTATAGCAAATGTGGGTTCTCTCACTAGTGAAAAAGTAGCACCTATATTTAGAACTGCTTCCTAAGCAGATTTTAATGGTCTAACTACAGATATTATTCATATATTCAGATAGATATCAGCATCAGGGTGTGTTTGTGTGTGTATGTTCTGTGCATTTTCAATGGGTTGTTCAGATAAGAGAGAAAATATTCCACTGCAAATTAATGAACTAAATTCTTGATAATTTTAACTAAGTAGAAAAGAGCATGCCAAGCATCTGGGGCTGGCGAAGCCATATACAGATGTATCAGTTGTATTTGGTTTCAGGTGCCTAATCTCTTCCACAGCTTCGTGTTTCCCACTCCCAGGACAGGGGCACTCTTCATTCTGCCTAAAGTACTCTCTTCCCTTCTCACAGACTTCACCCGGGACCCTGGTTGTCCACCGTGGTGTTGCCCAGACCTTGAATACTGAGGTCTTTCTGCGTTTGTTTTGAATGTGTATCTGATTCCTGGAAACAAAGAAAATCAAAATAGGATCTCTTTTTTGAGAATGATGTAGAGATTTTTGATTTCTCTGTCCAATAAGCACTTACAGAGAGTTTTCATGTGAAAGGGACTGAATTAGTCAGCTTTCCCATCTCTGGGAAATAATAATAAACACCTACAACTCACAGGAGGTGAGGTTTAATTTAGCTTGTGATTTAAGGGGTTCAGTCCATGATCTGCTGGCTAGAAACAGGAAGGAAAGGCAAGATGGGGCAAAGCTGCTTAGTTAACAGTGGCCAGGAACAGAGCGGGGGAAGAATGCCTAAGTGCAAGAGGTTGGGGAACAGGCAGAGCACCCAAGGTCACCCTCGTTAGCCACCCACATACACCCAGGATCATGCTCCATTAATCTGCTAGATCTTTCTTAATACAATGAGGTTAACATCAGGATTAATGCTCATTGCAGCTCTCTCAGGCCTAGAACAAATACAGGCCAATGTCTTCCCAAGCAACGTTACTACACCATGTCCATGAAAACCTATCGTGGAAGGAAGATGGAAGGCCAGAAGAGTGCTTTGTACAACTTTGCTGTGAGTGGAAGAACGGTGTTCCAAGCATACGACACTTTTTTCTGCTCTATAACAATGCACAACTGTTGGGTTAGAAGATTTTTCTGGTAGTAACACAGACGTGTCCTATGAGATCCTTGTGTCTTGTGAAATGGAAATTACATTAACCTATGCTAAGCAATGCAGTATAAGAGGGGCAAAAGACATAATGTTGCAACCTAAATCTACTACTCATTTTTGTAAAAATAATATAACATTAATATGGTTCTTGGTCATAGAAATCCTACTTATCTGTTCACTATAAAGAGGGAGGAATGAAACTGTGCTAAAAATTTAAACACTTCAAAGAAAGATTATCAAAAGTAATTCAGAATTTAAAATCCTACTTCCTAATATATAAATTGTAAAAATGTTAATGTAGAAATATTAATATCTACATAATAATTAATAAAATTATGATGAAAGCTTTTTAGAAAATATTAGAAAATGAGAGCTTTTAAAAAGTGAGTAGTTATTAGCATGGAAATAATTAACTGCATTGACTTGCAGTCATATTACTGGATTTGATTCTTAACTCTGTCATTTTTAACTACATGACTATAAGAGATCACTTAACTGCTTTGTCTCAGTTCTTTTACCAGTAAAAATGAGGGGAAAGTGTATTAATTCAGTAAAAATGTTTTGAAGAATATTCATGTTCATTAAGCAAGCTACTGTTACTACTGAAATAAAGTGAATTATTCCCGCTCTTGTGGCCTCCTCCGTGTCCCTCAAAGACCCTGTGTTACAAGCTTTATTCTCAGCATGGCCTCCTGGGAGGTGGGGGACCCTTCCAAGGCTTTGGCCCAGGGGAATGTCTGCAGAGCATTGGGAGATGCGCTTGAAGGTTTTAATGTACCCAGCCCTCCTTCGTTCTCACCTTTGCTTTCTCATCCTGAGATCAGAAGCTTTTCTCCAGCACATGCCTCTGCCATGATTTATCCTCATAGGCCCGAAGTAACAGGGCCAGCTCATGGTGACTGAGCCCTCAAAATCACGAGCCAAAATAAACCTTTTTATAAAGTAAGTTTCTTAGGTATTTGTTAGAGCGACAAAAACCTGAGCAACATGCCAGAGCAAAATGACATGAAAAAACTGCCCGACTCTTCATGTTTTTGTTGTTGTTGTTGTTCTTCTTCTTCTTCTTAAAATTATAGAATGGCACCCTCTGTCTTTTGGGATCAAGGTATGCCCCTGAGCTTGCCATGCAGAAAGTCACAGCATGCCAGTGTAGTCAAATGGTCCAGTTGTCATCTTTCCTTTTCAGTTCTTTGTGCATCTGTTTGCCCTTCATGTCATTTTCCCCACATTTGCTGTCCCTCTTTGCCTGTTCTCATCTGCAGAGCCTCTGACATCTTTGATCCTCGATACAAGATAGCTCTCTCTGCCCACTACAATGCAATCATCTCTTCCACTGGCCTCCTAAGGAACTTGAAGGCAAGGATGTTTTACATTTTATTATCTGCAGTGAGCTCAATCACTTCTCACACTGAAAATAAGCCTTGCGTTTTTTCTTTGAGAAGATGCACTTTCATGACTACAGCTTTGGTTCTCAAGCTTTTCCTGGACATTAGAAGCCACCAGGAAAACTTTTTAAAATATGCTATGTTAAAATCTGAGAAATATTTCCCAGATAGACATAATTTTTAAAGGCTCCATGTTATTTAAAAAAACCATTATTGCAATCTAGTCTAGAGTAGTATTTTCCTCAGTATCCAGGTGTAAGAATATTTGTAAACCAATTCCAAATTTAAATCCCTACTTATGCAAGTGACTTTAGGAGATGCCAAATGAAAAAGAAGTGGAAAGAACATGGTAAACAACATCAAGGTGTGACAGTTACATGTTCAAATTCCCCACAGCGAATTGGGGAAAATAATAAAATATTTCCTACCTAGCTCTTCATAGCAAAAGAAGAAAGAAAAGAATAAAGAAGAGAAAGAAAATGAAAGTAAAGAGAAAAGAGGGAAAAAGAAGAAAAAGAAAGAAAGAAAGAGAGAGAGAGAGAAAGAAAGGGAAAGGGGAAGGGAAGGGAAGGGAAGGGAAGGGAAGGAAAGGAAAGGAAAGGAAAGGAAAGGAAAGGAAAGGAAAGGAAAGGAAAGGAAAGGAAAGGAAAGGAAAGGAAAGGAAAGGAAAGGAAAGGAAAGGAAAGGAAAGGAAAGGCAAAGCAAGGCTGTGGGTTGGGGTATGGTGGAGGACACCTGTAAGATGTAGAAGGTCCTGGGTTCCATCCTCAACACCAAAACAAGTACAGTTTTCAAAGTTCTGAATAATCAATTTTTCAATAATATGATGTGGCTGAAAAACCCAAAATCTTTGGGAGTTACTTTTCATTTCCATCAGTTAACCTAGATGAGTTGAGCACCGCTGTGCCTGCAGAGTTTTATTTAGCTGCAGAATTAGGTTGTTAGCATATCTCCTTGAACGCCCTGACTTCCATATGGGTCATGGTTAAAAAAAAACCCCAAATGAATAATAAATTTGAAAATTTGTGTTAAAACCTCCTCTCTTGAATGTTCTATATGCATCAGAACATCCCAGTTAAGGCTTCAGGCATTGATTTTTTTTCTTCATGCTTTCAAGTTCAAAAATATACCTTAAAAACTTACTCATTATTTGAATCTCAGTCTGTACTTAATTAGCCACAATAGAATATGTATTTTCTTAGATAGAATTACATTACAGATAAAGATGGGTTTTCCTTTCCATCATTTTGTGGTTAATGAGAGTCAAATTCTTTGTGACATAATAGTACTTTATGTCATACACATACCTAACTCAACATAGTGGAATTCATTTTCAATACTAGGGATTATAAATTTATTACAGCCAGATATTTTTATTTAGTTTATTTTTAATACTGTACTTATTTTTAAACAGATAATCCTCCATGTCAATATTTTGATAGAAAAATTATTGCTAGTAGTATAAATTCTTACATGATAGAGTTTTTATTAGTATTTATGAAAGCTTAAGTGTTTAGAAATAAAACCAACAAAGTTGTTTTAATAGCTTAAATCACCTTTGTGATTGGATTGTGCTCATTTATTGATCAGTAATGAATTTTCCTGCTTTTCATACTTCATTTCGAAGTTAAATTTCCCTTTAAACATGTGAATAAGTGTGTGTAAACAATGTACATATGAGAAACTGGTTTGTAATAATCTAGTTTATATTTAAGAAAATGAAATTATCTAAAGGTGAAAAACAAATACCTTAGAAAATTGCAAGACACAATGTTTCTTAGAGACCAAATGTAGAAGAAAACTGGAAAAACAAAGAAATGTTAAACGATCATCACCAGCTTTAATGTTAAAGGACAGTATTTCAAGCTTAGATATCATTTTATTTATATAAAATAAATCATTTTATTTATTTACATATCATTTTATTTATTTATAAAGCCTTAGGGGAAAAAAGGGAAGAAAAATAGTAAAGATTTCAAAAAACCAAGATGTCAGCTATGAAATAAGTTACTTTTTCACAGAATGAATGTGTTCTTCTGAATTTGAGAATTATTACCATTGTTGGGTGGTGTTTCCAAAGCTGTAAATGTCATTTTGGGTTAGAGGAGACTCAGGCATACTGAGATTCTGGGGGGACTCTGCAGTCCAAACAAGCTGGAGGGGCATCACTGCTGCAAGTCTCTGGCCCACCTCTTGCATAGCCTGACCAAGAGTTACTAGTCTTTCATCTACCTTACCCAGAAGATCAAGTCTCTAAAATGGCAAATTGGTTGACAAACCACACAATAGGAGTTTTTCAAAAACTTGACTTATGTAGACATTTGAAAAATATAAGAGGGCTAGATCACCTGAATTTTTACCAGGTAGAAAACAAGCCTTTCAAGCATCAATATTTTGATTTTTGTGCTATGAGTACATTAGTTTCTTAAGTACCCAAAGTGTCATATTAATATCAAGTGTGCACCAAAGCAGTTCTCTAGACATAGAAACAAAAATCCTGAAATGATTCACTTTCTTTTTTGGTCTATTTGAGACAGGGTCTCATTATGCAGTTCAGAATGGCCTCGAGCACACTTTGTAGCACAGACTGGTCTCGAACTCAGAACGATCCTCCTGCCTCAGCCTCCCAAGTCTGGGATTACAGGTGTTTGCCACCACGCCCAGCATGATTCACTTTTTTAATGACACAAAATCTAGTGTTGATATTTTAGGTGGAAAATGTGTATTACACGCAGTGTCTAGGAGAACCAACCATTGGCCAATTGCAAGTTTTATGCTATGTTAAATGTTTCATGTGTTAACTCTCCCATATTACACTAGTTTTTACAATGAAGTGAAATAATAAAACTGTTTGATTTTATTAAAAGCCTTGGGATGTAGTTAATTGGGGAAACTATGCATTCCAGGGTGGCTCTTAAAAAGTACCCATAAAAAGCATGAAAACTGACAGCAGAGTCCTGGGAATGCAGGTTCCTGTTACAGACGAGCCCAGGAGCTTACTGATAAGACCCAAAGAAAAGTGTGCTGTGTGCCCAGCAGCACAGACAGAATCCAATGCTATGCAACGTGATGCTTGAGAAATCCCAATTTGCAATCAGTGCTGTAAATTGAAAATTAATTTTATTTCTTTATGTTACAGATACTTACATAATGTGTTTACAATTAAAAATTTTATAAAACAATATTAAATATATGGGTTCTGAGGACCTATGAATAGCAAGTATGAAACAAAAATGAGTTGGTAGTAGCTGTGGGTTAATATGAAATACTTTCCCTGCAAAGTTCTGATATTTTAGTTATGAAGTAGCCACGGTATGACATGATATTTTGATCCTATCTTTCAACTAAATGTTATTGGATGACGAATGGGCTTATCCTAGTCATGAAGTTCTGGTTGTATTAAAACGTGAGTGCATGCTCTCAATTTGTAGATGCTAAAAACAAGCTATATGTTGTAGTTGTTCAGTACTCACAAAAGGAAATACCGTAAACAATATTGTAAAAATTGTTTACATAATAAATGTTTATTACCTCGTATATACATATTGTGCCCATATTTTTCCCAGATCAGATTTATTCATCTATATGAAAATATCTCCTTTCCTTATGTTTTTTTGTGTGTGCTGAGTACTTTTATCCTTTTTTTTTGTCATGTCATTTTCATACTACTTCAGTATAAGGACCATTTACAAAGTACATGCATGAACTCACATTGCTAGGGATACAATAAAATATTAACCAGATACATTTTGAAAAATTAATTACATTTACCTCGGCTTAAAGCAGGAACTAGAAGTCAAGAATTAATATTAATATTTTCATATTATACTAGAGTTTTGACTATTTGGTAGGCAGAATGAAATTGAGGAAGATTAAAATGATTTGATAGCAAGAAAAGAAAAACATTTTGAAAAATATTTATTCTTGACATCAGATATAACTAATGAAACAATATTTGGAAAATTGGATCTATAAATCTGAAGTACAGTGGAACTATAAATGCATTGAAACCAAATTCTGGTGGAATAAATGAGAGATGTTTAGATTTGGGGTGAAATTTAGAAGCACAATATCTCCAAGTTATGAGATCAATATATTTAACTGACCCCTAGGTCCATTTGTGGGGAGAAATCTATTTTTGGTGCTGCTTTTCTAACCTTTACAATATGCATAATGTGCAGATTTCCCAAAAACCTCCCGGGAGAAAACGGTATATTTTCCTGGTTTAGGTATTAGATCAAGACTATCATACCCGAAAGGCCCAAATCACTTTTATTGTTTTGAGAAAAGGTCAGTTTTCTAACAATGTAAAGATAGAAGAGCCTCACTGTAGCAATAATTAATTTCCTTCCAACAGTTTTTCATTACTTTACAACACGTGTTTTTACACTGCTTTAACAAATTTGAAAGTTACAACTTGGATGACTTGCTTACAACTAAGACAATGTTTCACCAGTAGACTGGCAAAATGGGAACGGAGGCTGGTCAAATTGTTCTCTTTATTTATTGTCATGACTTATTCCCCATAAATAAAAATAGTAGCGGCAGTATCATGTTTTTGAGTATCTATCACACTCTAGCTCCTATGAGAAGAGAAATATTCCTCAGAATTATTTCATCGAGTCGTGTGGTTTTATACGTTATTAACTCTCTACTGAGAAAGTGATTATTTGCCACAAAATTACTAAAGGTTCTCAATATTATCTCTAATATTTTTAAACCTGTGAAATAGGAATGATAAAAGCTTCATAAGGACTTTTGGGGAAATGGCAGAGAGGTCAGCAACAAGAACTGAGCCTGTCTGAGATTTAAAATTCACACACTAGAAAATAACAACTTGGGGAAGAAAAATAAGAGAGAGAAGCATATCCCCAGGAATTAGGAAGGATCTGGTAGAAAATTAAAACCTTCAAAGACATTTAAGAAGTATAACACAATGCGGAGAAGGAAAGGGACAGTCTATACTTTCTCCCCACCTCCTGGCAGGGGGCTCATGGGAAATGTAGACCAAATCTACAGACACAAAATAGAGCCTTTCCATCACATTATATTCAAAGTACTAAAGCCCGCCATGGGAAAAAAAATCTTAAAATCTGTGAGCAAAACAAAATGAATTATAAAGAAATATAAAACAATCAGATTTATGGGAGACTTCTCTACACAAACTTTAAAGGCCAGGGGGGCTTGGAGTAAAGCACTTCATGCCCAGAAGACGGCATTTTTTAACCCTGACTAGTGTATCTTGCAAAATTTTCCTTCAAAATTGACGTAAAAATAGAAAGAAAATCCAAGAGAAGGAGATCTCAAAAGTTTCACGACCACAAAACCAGCACTACCAAATATTCTCCAGGATATCCTAAAAGACATCATGAAGCCAACAGTGCCAAGTAGCCAGAAAGGATAAGTACACTGGCTAGATGGGAAGCTACAAAAAGGGTAAAAAGTAAAGAAATCAAAATCAGGAAAATAATGCTACCACAGGAACAAGTCAGTGGCTCCCTCTAATAAGTCGCACCTGGAATGGTCTCGATTCCCCAATCACAAAACACAGATTTGGAGAGTGGATCAAGAAAAAAACCAAAGATATACAGTATACAATAACATATTTAACTTATAAAAACCTCACAGTTCAAAAATAAAAGAATGGAAAACAGTATTCCATGTAGCAGGAATCCAGAAAAAAACAGAAAAAAAGATATAATGATACTAATTTCAGACAGAGTAGATTTCAAGTCAAAACAGCTGAGAAAAGACAAAGAAGGTCACTATACTGGTTAAGGGTAATAGTTAAACAGAAAGAGATAACAGTTACAAACATAAATTCACCAAAAATCCACATATCCAACTTCATAGAACAAACATAATGGATGTGAAAAACTAGATGGACACCAATACAACTACAATAAGGGAACCTCAGTACTCCACTGTCACAAATGGACAGATCAGCTAAACAAAAGATCAACAAAGAAATATAAGCATTGAACCAAACTTTCAAACAAATGGACTTAGTAGATATCTATGAGTCCATCCTACAACAACAGAATATACATTCATCTCAACAGCACATAGGACTCTCAGCAAAATAACCCACATTCTCACCCATAAAGTAAACACAAAAGAATCAAAATAATCTTATGCATGTTATCAGCTCAGAGTGCAATGAAACTGGAAATCAATGACAATGAAGTCCACAGAAACTATGCAAACGCTTGAAAATTAAGCAGAAATCTCTTCAATAATCGATGGGTCACAGAAGAAATTAAGGAAGTATTTATAGTTCCTGCAATTACATGATAAAATCACTAAAACATACCAGAACCTATGGGATGCAATGAATAAGTACTAAGTGGGAAGTTTATAGTGGTGAATTCCCACCTCAGAAGAACTGAGTAAGCCAAAAAATAAAATAACCTAATGATGCACCTCAGCATCCTAGAGAAATAAGAATAATCCAAACACAAACCTAGAACAAGGAAGAAAAAGATAAACATTGGAGGAAAAAAATTAATGAAATTGAGGTTAAAAAACAATACAGGGAATCAATGGATCAAAGAAATTCTCTGAAAAATTAAACAAAACAAACTCTTAGCTAATCTTTTAACTAGTGAAAAAACCCAAATCCATAAAATTAGACATGAAAAATGAAAAATCAAAATTGATTTTTCTGAAACTCAGAAAGTCACTGGTAACTATTTTGAAAAGCTTGTACTCTAATAAGATGGAAAATTCAGAAGAAATGATTAGATCCTAGAAACATATGACCTACCAAATTTAAACCAAGAAGATATAAAAATTCTGAAAAATCCAATATTATTTAATAAAATTGAACAGGTAATAAAAATACTACCAAGTAATAAAACCATAGTTTCCAGCAGATTCTCCGCTGAATTCAGTAAGAACTTTGGAGAAGAACTCATGCAAATACTCCTCAAACTTTAATGAAATCTAAGGGAAGCAGTACTCCTGAACACATTTGCAGAAGCAGGCATTATCTTTATTCAAAAACCAGAAAAGTACCTAACCAAAAAAGAGAACTGTGGGCCAATCCCTTTAATGAACATAGATGCAAAAATCCTCAGTAAGACATTAGCAAGCAGAATTAACCAAATCGTCCCAAAAGTTCTACATTATTCATTCCAAGGATGCAAGAATGGATCAACATATGCAAATCAACAAATGCAATACAGCACTTGGAAAGAAACAAGGAGAAAATCACAGTATTATCTCAGTAGATGCAGAAAAATGATTTGGCAAAAATTCAACATCCATTCCAGATAAAAATGCTGAGAGAAGAGAGGTGTAGGAAGTCTTTACCTCAACCTGATAAAACTAATTTATGAAAAACCAATGGCTAACACCATGCTAAATGGATGAAATCTGAAAAGTTTCCTGTAAAATGAAGAACAAGACAAGGAGGTCTGCTGTCAGCACCCCTATTAAATATAGTTCTTGAAACATTACTCACAGAAATTAGGCAAGAGAAAGAACTAGAAGGGATATGCATAGGAGAGGAAGAATTTAAATTGTGATTGTTTGCACATGACACAATTCTCTGCATAGAGGATCCCCAAAATTCCACCAAAATACTTGAAAAATTAATAACAAAGTTCAGAAGCATAGCAGGATACATAGATAACACTAAAAATCAATAGCATCCCTGTTCACTAACAATAACCACACCAAAAAGAAATTAGGGAAACGATATCTTTCACAAAAGTATCGAGAAAAATGAAGTAGTGGGGCTAGGGATTTAGCTCAGCGGCACAGCGCCTGCCTGGCAAGCATGAGGTCATGAGTTCGATTCCTGGTACTAGAAAAAATAAACCACAAACAAACAAACAAACAAACAAAAAGTAGTAATTATTCTACCAAGTAAATAAAAAACTTCTACAATGAAAGTACTCTTTTTTTTTTTTGGTTTTTCTCCGGTACCGGGAACCGAACTCACGACCTTGCGCTTGCCAGGCAGGCGCTTTTGCCGCTGAGCTAAATCCCCAGCCCCAATGAAAGTACTCTGAAGAAGGAGATCAATAAGATATCAGAAAAATAAAAACATCCCTTGTTCCTGGATATGTAGAACCAATGTGGTCAAAATGGTCATACTTGGAAAGCTGTTTTACAGATTTAATGCAATCCTAATCAAAATACTGATATACTGCCTCACAGAAGTAGAGAAAATAATTCTAAAATTCATATGAAGTCATAAGAGACCTAGAATAGCAAAGGCACAAAGTCAAGGCAGGGAGCCATCACAGTCCTCCACTTCAAGTTATACTACAAACAACAGTGATGAAAAGAACATGGTATTCCAAACAAGGCATGTGCATGAATGGAACTGAATAGAGAGTACAGAAACAGCTCCAGGCACATTCTGCTACCGTACTCTCCCTGGAGCAAAGACAACCTCTTTAACAAATGCTGCTGGGAGAAGTGCCTGTCCACATGCTGAAGACTGAACCTAGACCCGTACCTCTCACCATGAACTGAACTGATAGCACAATAGATGGGAGATGTAACAATGAAAACAGAAACACTAAATCTGCTGGAAGACAAAATAGGCAAAAGTCTTGAATATATAGATATAGGCAGACTTTTTGTCTAGTACCTCAGTTGCACGGGAATTAATACCAAGAATCAACAATGGGATCACATCAAATTTAAAAGCTCTGCACAGCAAAGGAAACCAGAAGAGTGAAGAGACAACATTCAAAGCGGGAAAAAATTCACCATCTATTCCTCAGACAAAGGAATAATATCTAGATTATATAAAGAACTCAAATATATTAGGTCCCCCACTTTAAAAAAAAAACAAGAACTGTAAATGCATAGGCATGTCTCAGATGCAGAAGTACAACTAACCAATAAATGCATGCAAAAGTATTCAACATTACTATCCATTCAAAAAACATGAATTAAAACAACAATGAGATTCTGTGTCACTGTAGAAATAATGGCAACCACAAGAAATCACAACACAGCAAGTGCTGGAGAAGGTAAGAAGTGAAAGAAACACTTCTTCCTTGGTGGTGGGCTTGTAAACCGGCACAACCACTATGGAAATCAGTGTGGAGATTCCTCAAACTCTACCAGTTTACCACAACCTTATACATGCTAGGGCAAAGGTTCTGTACTAGTGATTTTCATCCTATACCATTTTCTTCTTGTGTTCCTAAGTATGTACAAGGGCACATTACAGATATATGCATTTGGTCAGAAAAACAAAGTGCATCAGGAGATACATTGTGAGTGTCATTTCAACTTCTTGTAGGCAGAGAAACATACTGCAATTTGAGGCACAATTCTGGTAAATTCATGGGAATAAATGTCAAATGTTTAATAGTAAATATAATTGAAGGCTTTGTTTTAAATTAATAAATGAGGAAAAAAAAAAAAAGACCAGGGATATAGCTCAGTGGCACAAGCACCTGCCTGGCAAGTGCAAGGTCCTGAGTTTGATTCCTGGTACCAAAAATAAATAAATTAGCAAATTATTTTTAAATGATGTGCATGCTTATAGCTATTTTGAAAAGTCTTAACAAATTTTTAGAGTTCTTATAAACTACTTGAGAAAATAATTCCATAGTGTGATTGGAATTATATGATAAGAAACTATTTTAAGATTTCAGTGCTTACTCATATCAAAGACAGTAGGATTTATGAAAATTTTCTTGTTTTAATAGTTTGGTAATCTTTGCAGTGACATTTTTATGGCTCGCTGGCAGTACCAAATGAACAGATGCATCACTAATAGTACAATTTAATCCTTCACAATTTCTTTTTTTTTTTTTTTTTTTTTTTTTTTCCTGGAATCGAACTCACGACCTTGCGCTTGCCAGGCAGGCGCTTTGCCGCTGAGCTAAATCCCCAGCCCCGTCCTTCACAATTTCACCAGTGAATATTCATACTTAAAGCAATGCTGTAAAGAGAACTTGATGTGTGGTAAGATGAATATGCACCAAATTTTTATTTTTAAGCTCTGCTTACGTGGCTGATTCTGTTACCCAAGGGGTTTGGAAATTCATATATCAAGCTAGATCATTCAAAGCAAAAGAAATTTTATAAATCATTGAACTCTGCTTACCCTTTTCTCTGACATCACAGCTACTCAATATTAAACACTCAGTCAGTTTTATATTCTTCCAGAAAAAAAAAAAATGTAAGAATTCTGTGTGGTACAGATGAAAGTACATTGTGTGTTTTTCTCACACATTTTCCCTCCTACATTTAAATTGAGCTCTTTGCTATATTTTGCATTACTTTATAGTTCCTTAGTTATAGGATTTATAGTTTTTAGAGTTCATATAATTTTTATAGTTTTATACTTTCGTATTTATAGATTTTAACATGAAAAAATCTCTTAAACTGAAAATGAGATGATGCTAGCTGGGAATGAACATTTGAAATATGACTATGATCATTTTTAAGTGCCAAAATTAGAAACAGAAAATGCGTTGCATTTTCCACCATGCTGTGTGTTATGCCCGTAACAGTAATTTCCTTTCCTCAGCAGTTTCCCCAGTTTCAGTTATGCCCAGTCCACTGGGGTTTGAAACTATTAAATGAAAAATCTCAGAAATAAACAACACATAAGTTTTAAATCGGATGCTGCTCTTCAGCCCAGGGAGGATGTGAAGCTTGCGTCCAGTGTGTCTGTATTCTGTAGCTTCCGGCTGCCCGTCAATCACTCAGTAGAGATTACGATGGTCACAGCTACCAGTGCAACATGGCGGACCTCAATGTTGCGTCACCTTATGTAGTGGCCTAACAGCACACCTCAGCAACCGCCGCTCCACCTCGCTCCATCTCATCAGCCAGGCGCTGGACCATCTCTCGTTGTTACAGGAACGAGTACAGCACAGCCACGTATTTTGAGAGAGAGTCTTCATTCACATAACGTTCATTGTAGAATATTGTTTCAATTATTCTACCTTATTATTAGTTATTGTTGTTTCCTCGGTTACTTTTCTCTTGTTGCTCAGACAAAATACCCGACACCCAAAATTAAGGAAGGAAAAGTTTATTTGGCTCACGGTTTGTGGGAGTTTCAGTCCATAATCAGCTGGCTCCAAAGCAGGGTGGCAGGGCACAGGGGCAACACTTCAACGTGGCAGAAGACAGCAGAAGCAGCAATAGCAAAAGCAGGGGCGAAACAAGCCTCTTTTCCTCCCTTAGATTGTAGGCCAGCTATCTGCCACACCCTCTCTTGCCTTCCTCTTCCACAAGCTCAGGTTGGTTACAAAGTGAGGATGCTGGTTTCCTGCTGAGTCACTTAATTAAGCTTCTAAACATCTCAGTTCTCAAATTGACACAATGTATCAACCACTGCAGTTGTCAGTCTCTTATTGTACCTAATGTATGTGTTACACTTAATAAGTATGCATGTATAGGAAAAACGTACTCTATATAATGTTCAGAACTATCTATGGCTTCAGCCATGTGCTGAACATACCATAACCCCATGGCTGAGAGGGAAATTCTTTGAGTGAAAGCTATGGTTCCAACAACTATGCTAAATCATCAAAATGCCTCTGGGAATATAGCTCAGTGGCATAAGCACCTGCCTGGCAAGTGCAAGGTCCTGAGTTCGATTTCTGGTACAAACAAAACAACAAAAACACCAAAAAAAAAAATCTTTGTAAAACTTCAAAATGTCAGAAGTCAAGCTTTTCTGTCCCTGCTCCTGGCCGCAGGTCACCTGATGTTGAGGTAGTATGCACAGAAGCCAGCTTAGGGAATGTTATGTTTTCAGTACTGAAGATACTTCTCTTGGTAAACAGAAGCTGAAGAGTTGTGTTTGCGATAAACTCTCACTGAATTACCATTCTTTCAGGGTGGCCCTCATCTCTCGCACCCATCAGGGGAGAATACTAACTGGCTGGATCTGAGGGTTAACTGGATGATATGATGAGGTTATTGATGTTGGATTTCACATAAACAGTATCTTATCTGTTTTTAGCATTCCTGCTCCACAGAGCAAAAACCCAATCAGTGATGGAGTCTGAGGTGACTGTGGGGAGGACCTGGCACTGACGAGCACCACGCAGACCAAAGGCCAGGCTGTCACACATCTCTTTCCTGGTAGGCTGCAGGAGCCGCAGGGGCAGCAGGAACGAGTTACGCCCTTCTTCCTGGTGTACCTACCACTCTTGCCACGAGTGGGATTGGAAATAGCTAAGGAAAGCAGTTGAAATAGTAGCTTTCACAAAGGTCAAAACATTTTTGTCCAGTTGAGTACTAACTGTGGACCAGGAGCTGTGCTAAGTTGTTTACATTAATGTACCATGTAATATTTTTTAAAATAGATTTATTTTGAGAGCAGAAGAGGTTTTCCCTATGGGGTTCAAAGTAGAATAATTTGGAGAAAGGAAAATAGAGGACAGGAGTGTATTACCCTGAAGTAAAGCGAGGTGTGTGTACCCCAGTGGAATTCACCACGCAGGCTTAACAAGTCACAGGAGAGAACTTGTTCAGCCGATGTCCCACACCAGCTACTCTAAGCTTCAAGAACAGAGCCTCCGGGAAGAAATAAGTATCAAATTCACTTCTTTCCCCTGTCTTCCACCTGCGATCACTCATTCTGTCTGCATGATATTCCTCCTGCCATAGATCTGCTTCTTAGATACTGATAGCTAGATACTGTCACCCTAAGAACTGTCTCCAGAGATAAACACCATTGTTACACACTGAAATGCATACTAAATAAACCTTTGTTCCTGTGAGTTCCTATACAATATTCATGCAGAAATCTGGCCCCCTAGGAAGAAGCCATCAAACCAAACACGCTTAGCTACAGATTCTTATGAAACTATTGGACTCATTCTGCAAGTGGGGGACTTTAATACATTACAAATGCAAAATTTGTATAAAAGTGTAGAATGAAATTTAATATCACTGACATGTTTGGCTTAGTTGAAATTTTTTAGATAAAAAGTAAATTTAATACTTTCAGAAGGGCTCAGCTATTAAAATAAGAATGTTTGGAAGAAACTTGTATCTCTGGGAAATCTCACAGGGTTTATATACGTTACAAAACTTACTCATTAAAATTATGAATGTGACACCATGAACATGATGGATTTGACATCTGGTCCATCACAATGAGAAAATGTTACTAAGCAGAATGTCTGAACAATCACTCTTAACTATGACTTTTGCATTGTAAAAGTGTCACGTAAATATCAGAAAAAATTAATGATAGTTTCCTTGGGAAATATAAAATTTAATTTCTTAAGGTCTTTTAAAATGTTTTATTTCTTAGACATTCAAAACATTTATTAAATGGCAGCTGTTTAGTAGTCACCATTAATAAAACAAAGGTTATGGCTTTAAGGAAATTATATTCTTAGTATTTTATTTCCCTCATTGGCAAAATATAAGGATTGGAGATGAAGTATAAAGTTGCTTCTTTTGATCTAATGGCATTTCCTAGATGAATAGCTCACCTGCACACAATCTAGGAGTGCCTTTGCCCATGGAGGATTCCATTGCTAGTAATGGCAGTGAATATAATGGCAGCAGGAAAAATAAAATCACTTCCAAGAAAAATAACTAAACCTGATTTTGATGGAAATGATTTCTTCAGTGCTTTGTGGATCCAAATCCGTTTGCTTGAGGTCGAATCTATAACATTATTAAGAAGTGAAAAGTTTCTCATATACAGAAAATTAATAGTTGATACTTTACTAGAAATTTCATCTGACCACTGGAGACATCACTGAAGAAAATGTATGGAATTTTAAAAAAATGTTTGCATAAAATAAGTACCCATATAAGAGTGTCCCAATCCAAGATGAAATATCTTCAAAAGCTTCTTTATAAACTTTTTAAATTTTAATTTTTCAAATCATTTATTCTGAGTGAAAAGAATTAATGTATGAATTTATACTCCTATACAGATTCTTTTTCTGTCTGTCTGTACACACAAACAAATACAGTATTAAATGTGTGCTATATTCTATTACAGTATTAGCTGTGTACAGCGTAGGCTGTATAAAACATATAACTCTACACTGTTTCATCACAGAACTTCAAAATTGTTTTAAAGTAATTTACTAAAATTTATGAAAAAGCTCATTGTATCTCATGATGAAAGAATAGGATTTACTTGGTAGGAGGAACCAACCAAAGCTCAATCAAATTTAAATATAAATGTTAATGATTTGGGGACAGTAAGAAAATCTGCCTATAGTATTTGAGAGAAAGAAAGTATATTTTCTCCCTGATAGATTTTCTAAATCCTAAGAGTCCCCCTGGGTAGAAGCAAGACTGATCCAGAGTGTGAATTTTCCGAGGCAACTGGTATTTAAGGGCAGGATCCCAGTGAAAAATGAGCTGTTAAAGAAGACCCCAAGATCTATGCAAAATTTTTGTCTTTTAAACTTTTGGACAACTTTTACATTGCAGCAGTGGGAAAAAATATTTGCAAGAAGAGCTTTTTAAAAAAACCTTGAGTTTTGGGATAGTCAGAATTTACCTACTGTGTGGGTGAAACTCCTGAAGGCCTACTCCCTAAGAACTATAGTTGCTCTTTAAAAGGTTCTAGAAGTAAATGGAAAAATCCCAGTGACTTATTTTCATAAAGCCATGACCCTATAGGAGCTAGATAATTTAATTGGTACTCCTGTATAGAAGAAGGTATGTTAACTCAGTCTCTTACAGTATTCCATCTGAAATATTGGCATAGGAGAAAAAAAAATTGTGAAAAACACTATGAAGTTAGAAAAAGAAACAACCAAGAGATAAATTAACTGACCGAAAATGATCCAAGGAAGACAGAACATTAGAATTAGCAATCAAGGACTCTAGAGCAGCTAAAGAAATAGCTAAGAAATAATGAAGACAAGCATTTGAAAAACAAAAGATCAATTCTATGAAAATAATTAAATCAAAATTTTAGGACCAATCAATATCTGAAATCAGAACTAACTTTATAGGCTTTTAGAGCACTGAACACAGCAAAGAATAGTCAACCACTAAAAATATTCCTGGGAAAATTTGCAATTCAGAATTAAAGGATTAAAGGGAGAATATATACATATATTCAAGGATGTTTACAAGTATAAACAGAACTTAGCTATTCAGATTTAAAGTGGATCAAGTTTAAACAACAATGTTAATAGCTTTAAAATGGCAACAAATATAGGCTTATTTAAAACAGAATTTGGATATTACGCATGCAGAGATTCTTAAAAATATTGCAAGACATATATAGTTGAAATACCAGACAGAAAAGATGGAAAGAAAATGAGGCAGGAAATATTCACCTAAAGAAATACTGGGAAGGACTATTCAAAACATGGTGGAAGCCATCAAACTACAAGTTGAAGAATCTCACTGGAATCACATATAATTCAGTAAGAATGTGTTCTTTTCACACAGTATATATCCACCTGGAAAGGCACAACCAGTTCAGAATTACTGCAATTATTTTGCAAAGTTTTTGGTGAGTCTCATTTTTGATGTCATCATTAAAAATAGAATTAAACAATAATCTTTTGAAATACCATAAAGATCACAATGTTTATGTACATTGCTACTTATCAAGCTCCCAAAATTCTCAATATCAGATTCATATTTAATTTGCCTTTGGGAAAAAAATGATGACACTCTGCATGTAAAATTCCTATCTGTATGAATGACAACTTTTCTCTTTGTTTTCAAACATTAGAAGAGTAGTTGAGTAGTCTTTTATTATCTTTTCTGTAAGCATTACAGAAATCTTTAGGTATTCAAAATTCTTCATTAGAAGTAAAAATTATGTTCAGGGGTACATAGACATATAAAAGCATTGGAGCATGGAATCACAGTATTCCAACTCTAAGTATCATCTTCATTACCTGGAATTAATAAACATATGCATGCCTCAGTACTTTTCAGAAATTTCCAGTAGAGGTAGAGGCCCAGGGAGAAACACCAGGAAGCACAGGCACTCCAAAACACAGAAGCGCTTAAAGACATATGGAGAACCAGCCTGAAGGAGCAACTTAACAGACTGAGTCCAGGGTCACATTTAGAAAGGGAAGTGGGGATGCCCTTGTCCTGCAGCGCCCCTCAGGCCCCACGTCTGGTGAACATACTGTCTCAGGAGAGGGTCTGACATCCTCAGTGAAGGGGCTGGATGGGCAGCAGCTCTTGGACCCCTGGGACAAGCTCCTAAACTTTCTCCCTCTTCACTGCAAGGAGGAACCCATAGAAAGAGATACTCACAGGTCAGGGCAGCAGGGAGACTGAACCAGAAAATTACCTAGAGGACAGAGGCTGATCCTGCTTTGTAGAGTCCTTGGAGAAATAACTAAAAAGGGCAGAGATTCTGATTAAGATGAAAGCCATGCACCAGGAAGGTGCAGGTTTTAATCAGGAAGACCTAGAGAAGAGAGCATGAGCAGCGCAAGACCGGACCAAGCGCTCCAGGCCTTCTCCCAAACAGAAAGGAGATCTGGATCCACAGTACATTCTGCCCCATGCCCCCTCTTCAGGGCCTGCAAGGGGACACTCGGGCTCCCAGCCAAAGTTACTGGACAGCGCATGCTCAAGGCACAAGGAATTCATGAGTTAGAGACTAACGTTTTGGGGAGTGCAGTGAGAGAGATATGCATGTGGGGTGAGAGAGAAAAGTTTTAGCTGGAGGATGTGACGTGATGAGCTCAGCTAAGCCTCAGGAAAGTGATCGGAGACCCCTGGGGTCCGGGAGGAAGGAAGGGAACAAGAAGGAGAAAGCCCGCTAAGAAATCGGAGGGCACCTGCCCCCTTTAACTCAAAAGAATGTGTCTGAACCTAAGACAAAGACAGCAGCATACAGCCGCCATGTCTGCAGAAGTGAAACCGAAACTGGGAAGAACAGGGCTGAATGAAGGAGCCTGAGCTCAGAAGCTGGCTACAGACTGAGAAGAGGGCAGAGAACGGGCACCTGAGCGCCCAGCGATGCCCTGTGCACAGGGAAGGCCCAGGAAAGATCCAGAACCAGTAGTCCGTCCAGACGGATACGCCCTGTGTTTAGATGTCCCCCCAGAGTCTCATGCCGTCATGGGTGGAGCTTCTTCAGTGGCGGCTGAATCTAGAGTGTGTCATTGATTCGTGGTGCAATGCTGGCGTTATGGGCGTTGGGATTAAGGGTGGGTCATTTCTGGATCAGTCCACTGATTGCTTTGGGGCCAACCTAATCCCGATACCCTGAACATGTAGTAAGGGTCAGAAATGGCTTGTCTTCTCTTGCTGCTTTTGTCACCTTGTGGGTGCTATGAATTGTTCTCCTCTGCTATGACCTTGTCTTGAAGCCAGCCCATTATGGAAAACTCTACAAACTGTGAGCTACATAAACTTTTCCTCCTTCAGCTTTGTGTCAACAATGAGAAAAGTGTAACTAAGACACAGACCCTCCCTACAAATCCAAGCCTCCCGTGTATCAGTGTGCAGGATGGAACTCACTGGCCACATTCAGACTGCAGAAAAGTGCAGGAACTTTAATTGTGTGTTTTTGTAACTCTGTGGGTCTCTCTGTCTCTTTGTCTCTCTGTCTGTCTGTCTGTCTCTCTCTCATCCCTTTCTCTTCTTTCAATTCCTTTTCTCCCTCCATCTAGTGTACATATGGGAACTCTGTATATGCAAAAAAGAGCATTAAAGCTACTCATTACTTCAATCTGGATAGTACCTTTCACAAGCAAATAAAGGCAACTACCACCAGAATTATGCACAGAGGATTCAAACACAAACTGGTAAGCACATCTTCAGGTTGCACCCTTCTCTCGGCTTCCTTCAGTGCCCAAGCTCCCTCCATCCTCCCCACGCTTCCCCCGCTCCCACAGGTACTCCCCCAGCCTCCTTTCCACCAACCCTCCTTTCCAGTTACACAAATAACAAAGACAAAGTTGGATCCCTTTTTCTCTTTTATTTGTGGGTACCTTTTCTTTCTCTTCTTTTCATCCTGATTTAGTCCATTTCCTGTAATTTTTCCTTCTCTCACTCCCACATCCCAGCATACCTGTTTTTAGTATTGCATCACAATTTTTATGGACCATTGAACAAAGGGAAAAATGGCCAAAACAGCATTCAATATACATGAATGATATGTTATTGATTCTGTAGTTGCTGATTTAACCAGCAGTGGTTCTACCCTTGCAGTGCACTGACAAGATCTGATCCTATTATGTTGCACAGGTTGAGGGGTATAAGTACCAAAGCATCATCAAAGTCAAGATCACATATTGGCAAACATACATAATTAAAGATATCTCAGTAATGCTGACAAACTTTTTCCATTCTCGTCAATCAGCAACCTTCAACCAAAATTAGAGAAATAAGGAAGAAAAAGCAAAAGATGCCTCAAAAAATCCTCACCTCCACAAATCCTGGTCCCATGAGCACTGATGAAGGGGAAGTAAAAACCCAAAAGGTGGAGACTGGCAAAGCAACAAAAGAAACAACCAAACCGTATGAGTAAGATGTCCAGTGAGTCAGAGGATGACACAGTTAAACAAATAAGAGGCTTTATACATAAAGTAATCCATCAGATTAAAGGACACAAACAAAATTTGGGTAAAACTGGGTAAGCAAAACAATTTAAGGTATGAATGAGCTTTTGATGAAGAAGGAGAGAAATTGCCAAGATATCAATCAGAAATCCAGAACATAATAAATTTGAATGAAAGTATGGGCAGCAGAAATGACCAATGTGAGGAGAATGTTAGGACTGGAAGATCGAGTTAGTGCAGGAGCCTGCATCCTCAGAGACAGCTTAGACATACAGAGAGCTTCAGCACAGCTTCTCTCTGAGCAGGCTCTGGACCTTGTTTGGGGTTGGCTGCCAAAGTAAGTGTCTGAAGAAGTCACATTTACCCTCTCAGTTTTCTCTCCCGGATCAGCAAGCTGACTGAACACTGACTGTTACTTCGCTTCACCTCCGCATGCCTGGATTTACACTTCTGTAAAGTGAGATGATCATTAGAACATCACTTCCAAGACAGCGGTAAGAATTAAATGATTCAGCAGTGCAGAACTGATAGTATCTGGCACGTAGCAAGTGCTTATATTATTATCTATCAGTATTATTATTTTAATGGTAGCTTCCCTTAATTAATTAATTTTGGTAGTCTTATTCACTCCTCTTGTTGGCAGAGTTGCTCATATAACTCAGGATGGTTTAGCAAGTCTAGTCCACAAATATTTATTGAATTGTTTTACAGGTTAAAAGATGTGGAATGACAGATGTGGACAGTACCTCTCCCTACTGATTTTATAGCATAGCAGAAAATATGAACCTACACAGTAAAGAGGGATGACTATGGAATCATTAATCTACCCAAACATCTCTGAATAAGATTTTTATGACACTTCTTTCCCTTTTGTTTTTCAATGAGTATTGTTATTCTTAATGAACAAATCATTGTTGTGTGCACGTACAGGTAGAATGGGATGTTTTGGCTTGTGTGTACTGGAGGGAAGAGTTAAACCTCACCATGTATCACACCATCCTCACACTCACTCTCACAGCCTCCGATGGTGTTATTGAGTGCAAGGGATCCGCCCCTTGGTGAGCACAAAGCCTGTAGTAAAATCAGGAGATCAAAGAATGAAATAAGGCCAGTCACTTGCATGAAGTAAGGCCAGCAACGGGGGATTAGTCCCAAAGCAGCACCTCCCTGAACAAGAAAAAAAGAACATATTTGTTGGAAAGACTAACCGTCACCTGATGAGGTCGGCTCATTCCTGAACATGCTCAGTTCCAGATCACACATCTTCATGTGTCACAAGTTCCAAACATGGCAGATGGGACATGCAAACACTTGCAGGGGAGAAAATCCAGTGTACTACTGAGCAAAGTTTCTCTCGGTTATTTAAACAGCGAGGCAGCGTGACACAGTGACTGTAGCTGCTCTTCGTGGTTTCCTCTGGAAGGATATATCTGAAACAAAGAAAGAAAGAATACTTTGAAGCATTGAGAACAGTCATTTAAAGTGGCAGCAACTTTTCCCATCTTATCCTGGGCAAGCATAGGTGAGTGATTCTAAAAGTACGTGCCTGGCAACTAAAAGTGGTGCACTTGAGACTCACTCTCTAAGCTATTTGGAAATATATGAGATAATAGTGTTAGCTATCCACTACATAACAGATATCAAAACTTATAGCTCTGCTCGAATGGAAAACTTTGTATGCTTTCCGGCATCTCCCCGCTGCCCTGCTCCCTTGCCCCGTCTTGCCCTGAGTCACACGCAGCCAGTATTTGACCCAGTACTTCTGTAAACTTCACTTTGGTAGATCCCAGTGTAACTGAGATTTTGCAGTATTTGTATCGCTGTACCTGGTCGTCCTTACTTTGCTAGTTTTCTCATGGGTACCATCCAAATAAATGCCAACCTCACAATTAAAATATACAGTTTTTCTGAAGGAAGAAGTTACTATTCACCATGAACTAACAAGATTCTGATGGTAAGGTTATAAATTTACTGCAAGTGGTCGAAGTACAGAAGCTAAACTATCCAATGTTTGAAAGGTAAATGTTTGAATTGTTTTGGTTTTGCATTTCCTTGTGCTCCATTAGGCTAAGCGTCTAAAGTTATTTTGTAAAATATGGGGTTAATTTAGATAAGAAAGTAAATACCAGATCAATCATTTCTTCAGACAACGAGTCATAAATTAAAGGCTTAAATTAATGAAATGTCACATTAAAATAAAGAATAGTGCTGAAGAGACAAAATCACCATGATTAAGGGTGATTTGGATGACATGTTAGCTGATTAGAACCACGTTCTGTTATATCCTGATATCAAGCATGATATAATTTTTCATAATGAGATATTTTTCTTTAGAACTGCTTTCTACTACATATTTGATTTTACTCTATGTGCTGTATTACCAGGACAAAGAATATTCCAACTGTCTCTTTACAAATTGCTTCAGCAATATCTCTGGTGAGGGAATCATCATTATTTTGTTAGCAGAGATTCAAGTAGCTACTTTAGTTTTACAGTTAAATGAATGCTTGTGTTACCTGCATGATAATCAAGAATAATATATTCGTGTATTCTCTTATAACTGTACATTTATGGAGTTCTTGAAATTGTTTGTGATTTTAGAAGTTAACTTACGAGATGCAGGACACTCCAGGTCCTTTACACAATAATTTGGTCCCTCTTTAACTTGGAAACTGAACACATGAATGTCTCTTCTGTCTTCCTGCTCAAATTTCTAGAATGTAAGACTTTGTTTTAGTAACACTGGCAAGGGCTTAGCCATGGGGATGGGATCTAACTTACCCATACTGCAGGCAGTAAGGAGTGAAACTATCTAAGGAAAATTTAAAGACTTAACAAATCAATCAAAATCCATGAAGTCAAAGTGTTACTTGCATTCCCATGTTTAGGGCGCCAACTTGCCAAGACATGCAGTCAGCAGAAGTGTCCACTGACAGACGAAAGAATGTTTAAGCATTGCATAGTTATCAGTGCAATACTATTTGCCCATAAAAAAACATGGAATTCTGTCATTTGCAGCAACATGGATGAGCCTGATAGACATGTCCCATGATATAAGCAGGCACAGAAAGATGAATACCACATGATCTCACTGATTTGTAGAATCTAAAAAGTTATTCTCATAAAAGTAGACAGTAGAATGGTGATGGCCAGAGGCTAGAAAAGGCAGCGAGGAAGGGGAGGTTTGAAAAGGGGCTGGGCAGAGTAGGAAGTTAACGACAGTAGGAATAAGGCGTTAGTGTCCTATGGTGCTGCGGGTGACTATACTTAGCAACAGTATTTTGCATATTTCAAAAAATGGTGAGATTTTTATTTTTCTCATTATAAATAATATTGGAGGTGATGGACATATTAACTACTCAAATTTGATTTCTGTGTACAGTGTACATGTCTTAAAACATGACACTGTATCCTATAAATACGTACAACTGTTGTGTCAATTAAAATTTTTAAAAACCAAAAAAAGTCAATCTAAATGCATTGGCAATTCCAAAATGAGGTCATTAATACTAAGATCCAACCCAAACATTTTCTTTGTAAGACCTAAGTTATTCCTGCAATTTAATAAGGTATGTAAACCTTAACACACCATACTATATTTTTATTTCTATTCTCCATTAAAAGCTGAACATACGAAGTATGATGAAAATATACAGCAAATCTTCACATTGAAAAATTATTACAGTAAATGCACATTGCCATTAATTTCCCTCAAAACACTCCCTGTCACCTTGAACTCACTTATCCCATCCCTCTTGCCACTTTCTGGAGCAGGTTTGGAAGTCCATTCTCCTTAAAGAGTCATGGTCAAAAGCACAGTGACTGCTGCTGACATCCAACATGGGGAAGGCAGGCCGTAAAGACATTACAGCGCGCTCTCGTCCAGCTAAATCGCCAGTTCCAGGACTGTGCAACTTTGGCTCTTCCCAAAGTCAAGACCACCACGAAAGGTAAATGTTTTAAGGGGTTCAAGGCATTGAGGCAGCCACAGCAGCACAAGTAAAGCCATAGGAAGTGATGAGGCGGTACTTTGAGGCTTGATGCCAATGTGTCTTTCACTGCAATGAATTATTAAGATTATGCGTTCACCGTATATTCCCGTCACACCTCATACACATGGGTGTGAAGTGGGAGGACTCTCATGTACACACCCATCCCTGCTGCACACGGACATGACAGCGGGGCGAGGCTTGGAGCACAGTTGGTTTTGAAGCCTTTCTGAACTTCATGATTTTGAGTGCAGAAAGGCTTTGATATAGTTGGGACCTTTCAAGCTTTCAGCAGTCTGGGAACTTCCGCACTCCTGGATCCTTTGCTTACACCCCCTTTGAAGTCCTGTCTCCAGGGTGCCTTGAATCGCATAATGGGAAGATTGTATTCTTCATATTTCTTCTACTGGGTGCAAACATTTCCTTGCTTTGTATTGTTCCCAAGGATATGATAGCATTCTTTGAACATTGTTTATAAATATTGCATACTTATTAGATACATATAAATATCACATATCAAATATACACAAATTTTACTGAATGAAATCATTTTCTGCATATATTTTATACTTCAAAACACACATAAACTAATTCTATTGAAAAGAAATGCAAACTCTAGATGTAAAAATACCAAATAGAAAATTAAAACTACTGCTTTAAATAACTTATTGTGGAAGAGATGTATTCCTTGGTGTTAAGGCTTACGTTTAGATGTGCACTCAAAACCTCATGTGGTCATAGGTGGGATCTGAAGTGTTTGAGGTTGGAATTAATTTATGGTGCAATGCTAAGCTCAAGGGCACTAGGATTAAGAGTGTGAGTGCTACTCACCCTGAGTGTCTGGATAAGATATAAGGGATAGAAAGAGCTGTGATCTGCCCTTCGCTGTTCTGCTACCTTCTGCATTATGAACTATTTCTCCTTTGCCCTGCCGCCCTGCCACCCTGACTAGGAGTCTGCTGATGACAGATGGAAATTTGTACAAACTGAGCTAAATAAACTTTTCCTCCTTAACTTTGGGTGCCAGGTATTTTTCCTCAGCAATACAAAAAGTCACTAAAACATTTGGTTATGATTGTCTATATATTTTGGAAAAATGCATAACAATTTTAAATCTATAATCTAGAATGTACTACTAGAAATCATTTGTCAGGCCAAAGATAACTAAGTAAAATTCTTTAGGAATGTCTGAGAAGTATAAAGCCTATACTTTCGTTAAAAAGTATACTTTAAATTCTCTTGCTCTTCTGTTCTTTCTGTGAAATCATCTCTTAGCTGGATGTTCCCAAGAAATTTAATTTATTGAAATAATAGAGAATAGTTTGCAAGTAACATAACCATCAATTGCCCTATTTTGTCTGTGTCTAAATCAGTACTAACCACCATCCCCCACAAATAGTGATGCTTTTCAATTCATGGCTTTGAATTAATGAAAATGTATGGTAGTTATTTAAGGGTGCTAGCTAATCTTATTTAGTAGAGCACTAAAAAGAACATGTTATAAGTTTACCAACAATAAATTTGGTAAACTTATAACGTGGTATAAATTTGGTAATTTAGATCCTGGAGTTTTAACATATTTAGATAAGTGGCTCTGAGGTGAGAAAAACTGTACTGATGGAGAAATGGAGGCATATTTTCTAATATACTTCCAGCAGCACAAAGAGAGGTTAACTTTCATGAGCAATCGTTTTACATCAGAGACTATCTTAATTGCTTTATTTGTCTTTTCTTCATTAATCCTTATTAACAATCCCACGAAGTGGGAACATTCTTATCCTCGATTTATGAAGCAAATAAAGATTCTAGAAAGTAAAGATCTTGCCGAAGGCAAGCAGTTGATAGGAATTCAGTCAGTTTGACGCCAGCGCTAAATGTTCCTGCAATCATTGTGCAATAAATAGATCCATGAGGTTAACTGCTGAGACTTCCCAGGGTGACACATCAGGAATAGGAGGCTTTTTTTTGATATTATTTGTATTACAGTTGTTCATCAGGGTATAAAGAAGAGTTATTCCAGGCGCTGAATAGAAATCATTAATTAGATTTCAATACTTCCAACTGCGAAACACTAAAATTAGAAATCAAGATACTTTTACCTTCCCGGCCGCTAAAGACAACCGCAGATGTTCAAGTTCACCTCTCTGGGTGTTTTCTCTCAAAAGTAAATCTGAACAAAAACAAGCAACACACACACACACACACAACACACACACACAACACACACACACAACACACACACACACATGCACACACACACACATACACTCAAAGACAAAGAATGTAACTACTTCAAAATAAGTATGACCGAAAAAGAAAAGGAAAGCTTTACAATATATCCCATCAGGCCCTCGCTCTCCACGCATCTCCCGCAGCCGAGTGCAGGGCAGAGGCGCTGACTGAGGTGCACAGCAGACGGTGACACAGCAGAGCTGGAGTAACACACCAGACGGGTGCAAAGTCTGCCGTAAGTGTGAAGCAACGGACCCAAGTCATACATGAAAGCCTTGTTTCATTTGTTTGGAAATAGGTACCAGCTACACCCACCACCAGGTAACATCTCAGGAAAGCAAACGAGAGAATACAAATATAAAAATGACGTCTCTAAGGGGCAAAACAATCACTGGCAGTAAACTTTCTCTTTAAACTCTGAGACCATGTCACAGTGTCACATGCAAACTAATTTGAATGATATTGAAATTCAAATAGCAAGTTGGCAAGCGCGGTGATAGCAATTGCTTTAGGCAAGAATCATCAATGGATGCAACTCCGAGGATTCAGTGAGACAAGAACAGTACGTGGTCTCAAACACTCCCCAAGCAGATCCGCGTTAGTTACAAATGGGGTCACGAGACTATTTAGTAATTTTGCACCATACCACTTTGCAAAGTGATCAAACTGAAGCAGAGAAAAAAGCCAATGTCAGATGGGTTTGAAGTCCAGAGAAAGGTGGGACATCGCTTTGGTCATATTTTTGCCAGCAGCACACTGAGTTTAGCCAGAATGAGACAGCAGAAAAAACCCAATGGATGCGTGTTTTACAAAATAATGGTACTCTTAAAAAGGAGAGAGTAGGCCAGGGACATAGCTCAGCAGCACAGCGCCTGCCCAGCAAGCACAAGGTCCTGAGTTCAATTCTTGGTACCCAAACAAATAAATAAATAGATAGAGACAGGTAAGATAATGACTCAGAGATAGTCCCAGATAACAAAGACATGAATAATGAAATGTATCCTGGATTAAATTACCCCCAAAAGAACAGTTTTAGAAGGACCATTGGGAAAAATTCAAATGAGGTCTGTAGACTGATAGACTCACCTGGTTTTGATAATGAAGTGTCATTATGGAAGAAACTACCATTCAAAGTAGTTGGGTGGCAGATTTACAGATGTTTCCTGTAATATCTTCTGCAAGGTCTGATTTTATTTCAAACAAAGAAACTGAAAATTTATTCCTTATTAAGTTTTCAAATCTAGAAATTTATAAAATATTAAAGTTAATTTTACATTATGGCACAAATTTAAGAACTGCACCAGTGAACAATAAAGTAAACATAGATAATAATTTATTAAAGTACTTACTTTTTTGGGGAGATACAAAGGAAAAATTTACGATTAAAATATGTTTTCATATGCATTTATGGATATATCCATAATTCTATATAAACAACATTTTGTTACGTGAGATGGGAATAACATTTCTAAGTGAAAAATGAAGACGATTGGTAAAGTATATTTTAATGCTCTTTAGAGGTTGAATTTTTTGGTCAGCTAACTAATCAATGAAAATTTATGTCATCTATAACTATCTAAATATTTTATACTATTATTGAAATATATTGGGGCTGGGGATTTAGCTCAGAGGCACAGCGCCTGCCAGGCAAGCGCAAGGTCATGAGTTCGATTCCCAGTACCAGAAAAAAAGCCAAAAAAAAAAACAAAAAAAAACAAACAAAAAAAGAAACATATGCATAAACATATACATAAGACATAAATATATCTTTTTTTTTTTTTTGCTTTTTTTCTTTATCCGGGAACCGAACTCACCACCTTGAGCTTGCCAGGCAGGCGCTTTTGCCACTGAGCTAAATCCCCAGCCCCAAGACATAAATATATCTATAAGACACACTACAGTAGTTTTGCATTGTAAAGAACAAAGTGTTTCTACCAAATTATCTCCTGACAAGCTTTGAGGGGAAGCATTTTTTTCCAACTTATAGGGAAATAATAGGTCATTTGGGAACTTGATGAATGCTTTAGGTGTTCACTTGCATTTAAAGAAAGCACATAAAAATGCAAAGGTGTATTTTCTTTGGGGCAGCTGACTCCTGTGAATCCTTATTTATACTATCACTGTGAATTTAAGAAAACTATAGAGTTCTAAATATTCTAAACAAATCTGGCTGCTAATGTAAGTAGTAAAAGGATCTGAAATCTATATTTTAAAACATGTTAATTAAGGGTTAGCTCGAGCTGACAAATTATGGCATGCCAGCTCTAAGCAGTTAATTAGACTACGAAACAACAACCTTCATATCCATGCGGACAGCCCACCAGCAGGTGATCGAGTTTAGCTTCCACTGCTTCTCATCATATTTAGAGGATCTGAAAACTATACATTATGGAGTTAAAGCTGCAGTGTAATTGGTATGCATGAAACGCAGGGGATTTAAAAGTAAATCACCTGATAAAAAGAAGATTTTTAAACAAAGCTTTTCCTTTACTTTTTAAGAACTAGAACTATACAGTATAAACTAAGAAGGCAAAGTGTGAGCATATACAGTTTGTCTATAAGGTCTTTTTTTTTAAATTGGCAGAATGTAAATCAATATTTATTGTGGAATCGAGAGATATTCTGCTTAAAACAATACTGTGACACTCCATAATGTAAACACCTCAGTGATGAGAAATGCACAAACAGAACACCATCTACCTACATATTTTAGAGAGGCAGCAGCAAAGCATCGTCATTTCAACAGAGTGATTGTCAGGATTGGCACTAAACAATGTGTGTCAACAGCACATCAAGAAATGTCATATTTTAACTTGAGCATGGAGAAAATAGACACAATCGCCTTAAGAAATACAGGAGAATTTCAATGCAATACAGGAAATTTACCATTTCAATAAAAAACAAATGTGGAATGATCTCACGCCATAATACCATAAAATCTTTGACCAAGTTCTGCTATATGCATAGGTTAGAAAGTTAGGGGCTGGGGATTTAGTTAAGCAGCACAGTGCCTGCCCGGCAAGCGCAAGGTCATGAGTTCAATCTCCAGTACCAGAAAAAAAAAAGAAAAAAAAAAAAAAAAAAAAAAAAACAAAGTTGAGGTTATAAACAGATGTATATTTAAAAATTCTTTTATAGCTGGGATAACTTGTTAGCATATACTAAAAATGAAAGTAACATTTTCTAGAAGCATATAATGCTGAGAAAGAATAGCTATGTGGGTTATTTTACAATTTTTATTTTCTACAAAATAAAGCAGGGAGAAATCGCCCAGAGTTCCACAGCATGGTGTCACTCTTAGGAAAGTGAATTTGCTTGTTGTGCCAGGGTAATTACTGAAAGTGCCCCTTTTCTTCTGAAAATGTCCCAGTTGAGACAATAAGTAACGATATGATCTCTATCCTGTAACTTACAGAAGGGGACATAGGCGACCCATCAGAGCAGAGGAACCGCCCACTAGTTGACAGCCAGCCAATCACTGTCCTCATTAGTTCACCTTTATGTTTTAGGCCAATGCCATTGGCTTCATCTCATGCCAATTAAAGAAGAGAATTCCATGTTTTGGAGAATTAAACAAAACAAAAGCAACCTGATTCTACGAGAAGCTTGTCACTAACACTACGGTCAGCTCACCAGTAGTAATGAAAACTTTTAGAATTGTTGGTCAGACCCTCCATCATGTGCTGATTTTCCATGTGAGAGTCTGAGCGACATGAGCAGGGAGGATCGCAAGGTGGAGCCTCACCTGGGTAATTTAGCAGACTAGCCAAAACCTGCCTCAAAATGAATCAAATAATAAAAAACATGTCTGGGATGTAGCTGAGTGTGAAAACTCTGGCTTCAATCCTTGTTACAAAAAAGAAAAGAAGAAAAGGATTCTAAAAGATTCATAAACCATTTCAGTCAGAGGTCGAGGTCACAGGCCCCTAGGTGAACTATATACAAGTCCAAGCTTCCTCCCACTCTGGATACTTAGGACTACCAGCAGCACCAAGTCTGTGCTCCTCTGGACTGCAGGTGCCTGAGCGGTTATCATTTCCAACATGAAAATGGAGGAGTCGTTTGTAAGCTGAAATTATGATGAGTTGAACATAGAAGATTTTGCTACCTGCGGTCTCCATGGGGTCTCTCAGTTCAGATCGGCATCATGGACATCCTCACGGTTACACAGGCAGTTACACATAAGCCAGGGTATGCAGCAGTCAGGGTGAGTCTCCTCAGTTTGGTTCTGGGACGTACACCTGTGAGGAGGGTTCTTGCACACTGGACCAGTCTTTCTTTAGCAAAACATCTTGTGAACCATACTCTCCTTTTCACTAGAGACGCAGTGTAACAGAACAAGTTTGACTTTTGTTCACAATACGTGTTGAGCTAAAGCCTCCAATTCAGTGAGCCAATAGAATGTATTTCCATCTCCCACACCAAGCACAGGTCAGAGATGAGGCTGTGGAGGTCAAGTGCCCTAGAGGGAGAGTGCACAGTATTATTTTTCAAAGGAATATTTGCATTAAAAGCCTTGAGCTGGATTCAGATTTTCCTTTATGATTTCTCAAACTAAATAATCATACGAGTATCTTTAAGAAATATTCTTAATAAGAGTAAATTTTCAAACTGTTGCTGTTTGCAAGCTACATTCCCAATTTTTTCCAACCTTCAGATAGAGAGAAATGATCCACCCCAGGCTCTAAAATACCTCTTACGATCACCACATGCACAGAAATCATCCAAAGAGCAGACAGGTATGGCAATTAATAGCTAGTGAGGACCAAAGGGAACGGCAGAGCACACAATAAAGAAAGCCCCTAGCATCTGCAGTAACGTTTCAAAACTCGTGGGGCTAGGGACGAGGCTCAGTGACGGGGCACGTCGCCAGCCTGCTCCAGGCTATGGATTCAGTCCCTCAAATCTGAACACTGCTATAAAATACAGATATGATTTTTTAAAAGAAAAAAAAGCTATTTTGCTTTTGGGCTAAAAATTTACCCTAATATCTTAAGGTGAGTTATGTGCAAAGAATTCCGATAAGGTCAAATCCTGCAGAGGCGGCCTCCTGTTTCCAGTGGGTGAGAGCTATCATTAGTTCCCCACTGCGGCTGAGAAACACAAGGTGTCACACGTGAGCTGACGAGGCGGCCCCGGTACTGAAGCTTCTGGGTCTCCTCCCCGAAATCCTCTTTGTCCTTCATTTTCCCTTAAACTTCAAGGAGGAGATTTGTCAAAAAGTTCCACTGTTTGCCTCAAGACTAGATCCACCAAACAGGAACATAATTACCTACAAATCTTCTCTCTGACATTTCAAAAACCAGTTTCATTTCAAAATCATATCACATAAGAAGGACTAACACTAGAACCCCGCACCCAGAGCCCAGAGGAGCTTCCTTTCAGGCTGCTGTCCGCTGCAAACGTTCTCTTCTAAAGCTCATCTTCTCCTCCTCTAAAATTGCCGACAGCCACCTCCTCCAATAAAGAGGGCCTTTCAGCCTCAACCACCTGGCTGTTTTTTGAGCTGCATTCACTATCTGCCTCCTGTGTATGCGTGCACGCCGACAACTTTCTGTTTTTCTCTTCTTACCCAGGCTTTTGTCCCAGAGATATCGGCCATGGAGAGAGGACGGCAGAGATTACCTTGTTTTTGCATCCACAACACTGTCATCTATGTTACGGCTGCGCATCAAAGAGTTCAAATCTGCAAATTCTTTTGAATCTAGTTGTGGTAATCAAATCCTTAGTGGGAGTCGCTACATGCTCCTCTATTGAAATATTGGGTTACCATCATGTTTCAAGTATCGAAAAAGACAAAAAATATACATCAGTAGCTTGCCTTAGAGAATTCAAACTAAATAATGCCTATTCCCATCTGCAGGTTGTATGTGTTGTATTAAATTATTGGAAGCATTCATTATGCAAGTTAGAAATTTTTTCCACATCAGAATCCATATTGAAATGCATTTTTTCGCAACTAGAACCAGATTCCAAAGCCTCTTCTTTTTTTTTTTTTTTTTGGATTTTTTTTGGTTGCCAAAGGAAAGGTGATGATGGTACAATCCATGCAGGAAAAAAGGACAGAAAAACACAGAAAATGGGAAGACATCGAGAATGAGTAAAAGCAGCATTTCTTTAAATTTGGAAATTAAGGGGCTGCGGATTTAGCTCAGCGGCACAGTGCCTGCCTGGCAAGCGCAAGGTCGTGAGTTTGATTCCCGGTACCGGAAAAAAAAAACAAAAAAAAAAAAAATTGGAAATTAAGTATCAAAGCAACAAACAACTTGTGTTGTCACACTCTAGACATTGTTCTAAAATACAAATATGAGTAAATTTTCCATCTTTTAGTTTTTATTCTTTCAAAGGAAAAATAAAACTGCTGGATTCTGTAGTAAATTCCCCACTTGCACAATCAGTCATGAGCTGAAGCAGGATAGGGCCCCTCTGGAGAGCAAGAGGGATCACATTTCTATAAAAATATTAGGCACACTTTCAATTCTAGGTCAGCTGGTGCTGTAATGTAGGTTAGTAACAATGCTGCCAGCAGTGAGGCATAAATAAAAGCCTGCGGTAAGAGTCGAGGCCTAAGAAATAAAGAGAACTCCCTTCCTTTTTTCTTTTGTCTTTCTATTTTCCGTTTAGGCTATCAGCTGTCCCTGCCCTGCTTCTGTGCTCGCTCTTTATGCTCACTTTCCCTGTCGAAATCTCTCTTTCCTTGTGTCTCTCCGTGACCACTCCCATTTCTTCTTTCATACCCTGCCTTGAGTGTCAGTCTCACGCTGGCATCTGTCCTCTGAGTGCACGTAGTACCCCACTTTCATCCAGAAACAAATTTTCACAACTCTGTCTCCAGCAGGGTGACATGCACACACACATACATTTACAAAGCAACAGGAAGAACTAGGTGTTTCCATCTTCCACAAAGTCTAACACATTCCTGGTTTCTAAAGATGAGTTCAATTGTATGTAGGAGTAGATAGAAATAGAGTCTAATGGGAAAAGAGCAGAGTCAGTGAGGATAAAGTTCTTATACTACATGATGAAAAGGAATTAAATTCTCATTTTAGGGTGCTGCAGCGATTCTCTGATGGCATCATCTACGCTCTCTAGCATGACAGCTATGATGTCTATGATTCAGTGATCCTGTTGGCTTTTCCTAGACATTATATCATTGTATCCCTGCATAGTCAAAATGTAAATGCATCTGAAAAATGAAATGAAGCATGATTTCATCCTTTTCTTAGAAAATATATTTCTAAATTGGTTTCCGTGTGTTTTAATGCCTATTTATACACATCAAGCTTACTGTTTGTTAGTTCAAAGATCTTTCCACTTTTAGAATCCCTAGTTCCAAAATTTTAATCAAGTATAACATATATTAGTATATTCTTTGTAAAACGACGATGAATAAATCAGCAATGGTGCTGTGCTTTGGCTTGAAGTGGGCAGATTGCCTAACCAGCCCACGTACTTTCCAAAACTCTTACATCTCTATACACACCTTCTGTGAAACCTCTAAAACTACTCTCCAATAAAGGGTCCTGTCTCCTACTTTGTTGAAAAGATGAAGCACCCAGAAAAGAATAGCCCCAAATCCATACCCAGGGCTGTACATCCACACTCTTGACTCATGTCCTATGAATGCCACGCAGCCAGCTCCTCAGGACCACATGAAATCACAGCTTCAGCAGGTATGTCCCACCATCTCCCCACATCATCACTTATTTCCATTGTTCTAAACCATCTCTACAAATATCATATTATCTCTTCCCTTGGTTTCTGTTGAACTAATTTCTCTTGCCTCCCCACCCTGTGACGAAGCACTAAAATAAACAATGGAGCCATATTTATTCTTGTCAGTCTTTCTCCTTTTTTTCCTCTCTTAAACCCACTTTGATCAGACTTAATATCCTTTAATACCCTGTAAAGCGTTCCTGTCAGTTCCCTTGGTATTGCTAGTGTTTGATAGTGTAAAACCAGGTCTTGGAATCAGAGGAAGACAAAGGCATGCTTGTCTAATCTAACAACTCCAGAGCGTGCCTAACAATTCCAGTTCAAAGTGCATCCTTCTCACTTCTAGTCAACTCTAACATCAACAAAGAAGCAGAGATCTATGAAGAAGCATAACCTAAATTTTATCAAATAGCTTTGACCTTTCTTCATCAATGAATTTATGGGACATTATTGCTTTTAAATTATTGTGTGCACATGTTATTTTTATATGATTAGATGACCTTTGCAAGACAGTAAACGTCTTCCTAACTACTGGTTGTAATTCTAACTAAATGAGTTTGTATTGAAATCATTTTCATACACGTAGGCTAGTGTGGTTCCAACTGGTATTTGATAATGTTCTGGCTAATATAAATTATATCCTATAGAAATTAGTTTCTAGCATAATATTATTTTTATTTAATGTGTTATGTTAAATGTAGATATATTTTAAGTAAATAAATGCTAGGTAAATTATTAATTCACGATTGAACAAAATTATTCTTCAGTGATTAGAGATAAATGATGATATTTCTAACCAGTACATTCATTGAGCACCTACTATGTTAGGGAGCTGTTGAGGGCATTGTTGATTTATGAATGGCTGACAGTATAATGCCCTGAATTCAGCTTGGGAAATAATACAGCAACAAACATTAACTACAAAAATGATCTGGCTTTTGAACTAATAATGTGATATTAGTTTGCATTCACCTGTGTGTTTACAAGATAGTTCTAGCTAAGGAATTTGGAGATCGCTATATATCAGATTCTTATGTTAATCCAGGTATATGTGAAGTATACATTTTCTTGTTCAGTATCAAACCACCTCATATAAAAGATTGCTGTAAAATTTATTTCATTAATAAGGTTTTTCTAAGGTAAATTGACATAACAAATAGGAGATGGATGGGACTCCAAAAGTTTATTTTTATTTTCATTCCTCATGCTATTTCACCTATTATAATTTATGAAGAACTTATTATTTGAATCGATTTTGAAGGAAAGTGGGTTTAACAGAGAGCATGGAAATAAGGGAGAGAATCTGGGGCTCAGAAGGGCATGAGCAAACACAGAGACTGGGAAAGGTAGGGATGACATGGGCAACCCTGGGCGGTTTTCTCTGCTCGCATATTGAACACATGAAGGGAAGTAGGCTGATTTATCCTGAGAAAGTAATTTGTCCCAGGATTATAAATATCCTTGAACTTTGTGGTGAAGCCTGCACTTCGTGCCAGAGGTAACTGGAAGTGTTTGAAGTTTTTGATGAGCTAGAAGAAATGATGTGAGACTAAACTTACGGACCACAGAAGAAGGAAAGGTGGTCACTGGGCACAAAAAGGAAGATACTTAGGATATAAAGCAGAGCAATAAGAATTCCGTGATGATTGATGCATGAGGAAGGGAGTGCAAAGGAAGAGATATACTAGAATAAAGAAAAGGCACATTACTAGGCTTTCATAAGATATTGTGTAAAATCCAAATTGAGAAATAACGCATTAGTTGTTTAACAAGTTAATTATTGCTTATTAAGAATAAAACATGAAATATATTTAAAAGATTAAAAATTTTTCATAAGACTAGAAAGAAAGAAATAATGGAGAATTGAATGGTTAGTCAAGAGCAAAAACTAATATGAGGTCGTATCAAAAATATAAGTAGCTAAACTCCTTCATAAAATGATACATTAGATAAAAATGGACTCTTTATAAAATAAATTAGTGGACTAAAATATTTGGAAAAGATATGAAAGATAAATACCACTAATTGAAAAATATATTAAAAGAAAGCAAGATAAATATTATAAATTTTATGATGCCACAAAACTTTTCAAAAGTTAAAATAGTATGAGAATTTTGAAAAAAATTTCCACAGATAGTTTATGACTCTTAGTTTCTGAATATAATACTATAGAGACAAAACAAGAATTAATACCTCCTCAAAACACTAATTTTCCAACATGAGTATTCATTACTTGAGAACAAATGTGGCAGCCAGAAGATTCATCTCAATTTAAGCTAAAATAATATATTTTACAAAATACATAGCTCCACATCAATAAAATCACTATTACTTTTCCAATCATGTCATTTATACTAGCATAATGTTGCAAATAGGGTACTTAACCTTGGGTCAGGGAAGATAACGCTAAGCTGAGCTCTGACTTTAATTAGCAGGTATAATGATCATACCAATTTCACTGTAAGTTTTCTCCATGTACTTTAAAATGTTGAAGGGTTAAAAAAAGAGGGCTAACTATCAACACACTCTCAGTAAAAGAGATAAAAGCTACTTTACATTTTTTCAACTAATTAAATCTAAAGACAGTACTTTCCTTTGTGAGATTAAGAGTACAAATCATATTCCTAAAAATTCCTGTCCCACTTCAGTTGTCAAAGAAAAATACTTCCCATGATGGGTGATTAACCCTTGTTGATGTTTGTAATTCCTGTGTGTATTTGACTATCAGTTACCCATATCCTTTGCTGTCCAGTATTTCAGTAATAAATGTACACAACTTTTCAATTATTAAATTGATGTACTAAGTAGCTATTTGAATTGCTCCATATTTGACTTTATGTATATAGCTTAACCATGAATATTTATATCTTCTGAACATTTGCAAGAGTCACTCTGGGCCTATAGCTAACTACTGATTTAAAGATAGAAACTTGTTTCAACTTTACTAGGTAGTACAAAATAATTTTCCACAACATTTTGATAGATTTATAGAGTGAGCATTTGCTCCCCATCCTTTATTTGTACACTTAAATTTCTGCCAGTGCTGTGGTTAAATGGAATGGCACTGTGGTATCAATTTCTCACTCCCTAATTTATGGTGACATTGAGAACTTCTGCTGGAAAATAGTTATTTGTTCAAGTAGTTTACCCATGTTTTCATTCTACTTTTCCCTTAATACTTATAAAACTCAGAACTATTCAGAACCTTTTCAATAAAATTTTCAATAAAAATTTTCCTATAGTTATAATCCATCAAATATTATACGTATTTTGTTAGACTAATTCCTCCGTCTGATGAAATTTTTAGTTGCCAGAATAAACGTTGACTTTTAAGAATTATATTTCAAATTTTTTTGGTTGGTAAAAATCTGACTGAACTTGTATGTTGAATTTTTGTCCAAACTTTGCTGAATCATCTAATCCTAATTATTTACCTACATTTCTCCTTGTATTATTATGCCATGTGAAACCAAGGGCAATGTGATTTATTTTCTTTCCAGTGTTCTACTCCATAGTGAATGCGTCCCCACAAGCAAATCTAACTTGGTCATGATTTATTATTATTTTTCAATAAATTGCAGTTCAGTAACTAATACCCTGAGAATTTTGTATTTCTGTTTTCTTGCGGTGCTTGTAGCTCAGAATTTCTGATTGACTTCTCCAGACCACCCTTATGTGAGTCTCATAAAATCAGCTAGCGATCTCTTTTTGTACTACTTTCTTTAAAATAAAAAAAAAAATCAGGTAGTGATTGCTCACGTTTCTCTTGTGATAATTTGCATGACATCATGATTTCCCTTTTTTCAGTGACATCCAGGTAATAAACTTCTCACCATAGTCACCTCTGCCACACCTGGCAGTGCGGGCTTTCTTCATTCTCTGTGGGCTTTATTTGACTCATCACTTATTTTCCCTTGATGAACTCAGCCAGAAATTAAGCCATTATTTTTGTTTTATATTTGAGAATCACTTTAATAATATGATCTTAAGTATTTTTCTAACTCATGAAATTTTCACTTTTTTCTTCCTTTTACTCTCTACATTTATTTATTAATTTTCAACCTCAACCATTCTAAACTTACTATTTCCTGTAACATTACTGTAACTATACCCCACAAAAACAGATATGGAATGCTTTTTTTATTAGCAGTTCTAAGTATGATATTCATCATGATTTCAAATTTATCATAAATGATTTCCTATTTTATTTCATTGGTAATAATAGGTGGAATTTTTTTACTCTCTTATCACTCGATTAAACCAAAGTACGTTGTAGTCATTAACACTATCTGAAGGCAAGCAGCATTAAAATGTGAATAGATGAACTGGATGTTACAAAATCCATCTTGAGAAAGCACTCACAGAGAGGCAAGGAAATGGATGCTTTTAATTGCTGTATCATGCAATACTTCATGTCATATATGCATCATTTCACAATCAATTTTGTGTTACAGCTCATAAATTGTGTTCTCGTATTTAAAAGCATTTTTCTTCCATTTATACAGTGTGATTTGTTTCTTGTCTCCTGGATTTCCTGGTTAAGAGAGATGGTTCCTGATCTTTCTACTTTCTAAAGGCACGTAGGGATCTGAAAACATGTTCACTCCATCGCACAAGCTTTCTTTTGTTCCACTTTGATTTTTATTTGGTTCAGTGCACATCATAATTTCTCTTCTAGGTCTTCTTTAACCCATTCTGTGCTTTCTAGTTTCTAAATACTTGCTGGTTCTTTTAAAAATGACACAGCTTTTTCTTTGTTTTGTTTTGGTTTTTGATTTTTTCTGGTACCGGGAATCAAACTCATGGCCTTGTGCTTGCCAGGCAGGCGCTGTACCGCTGAGCTAAATCCCCAGCCTGACACAGCTTTTGATATTCACCATAATTATGTTTGCCTACAGACTTCTCTCTATGACCTGAATCCTTAGAACTTGTCTTATGCTAAAACAGGTCATGTTAAGTTTTTCATGCTCACTATATAAAGATACCCAGTCTACTATTTTGGAGTAGACTGTTCCACTAATGTAAATTGGATCAAGATTATCTGATAGCATTGCTCTGTTCCTGTGTATTATTATGGATTTTCTACAGTTTTTCTGTCACCTGTTGAGAGCAGGGTATTGAAGCCACAGATGTAACTGTGGCTTTATCTGATTTTTTTTGTTCGATAACTTTTGCTTCATTTCATGCATACAGCTTCAGGATTGCTGTCCTTTTGATAAACTGTCTATTGCTACATAACAAAGCATTCCAGCATTTAATGGTGTAAAACCTTTTTAATTTACAGAACATATAGCAACTGGCTTCCCAGAGGATGGGCAAAAAATGACCCAAAACAGAATCAGCTCACCATAACACCCTAACCACAGAAGCCAAATCATATCACTCTGCTGTCTTCTCTTTTGTAGGAAAAAGTCAGTAAATTCAGCCCACACTCAAAGCAGATGATTACAGAACGTGTGAATGCCGCGTGGTAGGCAGGACTAGAACCCGGATGGATCTTTAATTAAACATAGAGTCAAGAAAAGCAGTCAAGAAGAGAGGAGTCAGAAGCCACTCATCCATGTCAGAATGTGGTTTTCTGCTCTAGAATTTTAATCCCTGTACTCTTTTCTGGCTTTTTCAGGATTCTGATGTCTTAAAAACATTGCTTCTGTAACATGTGTGATGGGAGCAATAGTCTGTGTGTTGGATTTACTGTAGTCACCTTGTAAACCCCAGCTGACCTGAGTCGGCATGATGCTGGATGTGGATGGCCCACCTGAAGACTGTTGCCAGCAGCACAAAGGCAGAACTGGAGGGGAAGACGGTGTGCTGTTGATTCTCCTGGAGGAGCGTCTCATGTTGGCTCTCCTGAAATGAATTCAGCTGTTCTCATCCTCAGAGGAGCTTGAGTCCTCGCTGTCGCTGAGGACGGCTGTGGTTCTTTTCAGGGGAGCCCTGGTCTTTACCTTAAGCATCGCTTCCTGGCCCCAGTGCAGATCCCTCAGCCTGCTGGCACAGATCTTTCATCCTGCTGGCACAGGGTAGCTCCCACAACTGACCTTTGGGCCTTTCCAGTGCAGATCCTTCATACAGACTTGCATGAGACATTGTCGTGGGCCCTAGGCCTCCAGCTGGACGCAAGGACAACACTGCCATGGGCTCAAGGTCTTCAGCTGGACTCACGCAGGACGTTGCTGTGGGATCCGGGCTCTAAACTGCATTCTTTGGTCTCTAGTGTGTGGACAGGTTTCCTGCACTGTTCTGCATTTGATTCTTTGGGTAAATATTATAAAATAATCTTACAAATTTTGTGTCCTGTATTAAATCTATCCCCTTGTAAACCCTGACTACAACAGTATGCCATAGCCTGCTGCTTCCTAGACAGAATTGAAATGTATTTTAATTAATATATTCTTCTGCTCTAAGAATTCAAACTGACTGCTTTTCCTAGCCCTCTGTTGAAGTTTTATGTTCTCTTTTTCTTAAATACAGTCTGTTCAAAAACCATATGCACACTTTAGCAAGAGAAAAGCTTGTATAAATACTGCAATAATAAATTTATTGGGACAACATGGAAATCCTAATGTGCATGTGGACAAGGTAGTCAGCTTACCTGGAGTCAGTGTCTGGCTGTATTAAAATATTTATACTTTTTTTTTCCTGAAGTATGTATTCATATTTCGGTGGACTCTATGTTTTCAATATCCTTATATTTCTAAAAATATATTTGGAATACTCTACCGATGTCTCTAAAAGTATAGAGTGTAGTTCAGCTGAACTGGAAAAAATTCTATTTTTGAGATTAGCTATGAAATAAAAGCAGGAATCTATATATGTATGAAAACTCAAAAGATGGCTCTTCTTAAAAATTTTCCAAATTATATTTTAATAATTTATTCTTGATTATATCAGTCATAACAAGAAAATATTATTAAGTGAATGGTGAACCCAAATCAGACTAAATATGTGAAGGTTTTTTCCCTCAACCATTAGTGGGTGTTCAGGATCTCGGCACACACAGTGTATTGTACCTGCCGTCTATTCTAAGAAAGAACATTCTCATCAAAACAAGGAGCAAAATATTATGCTTTAACAGCGGAGCCTCTGCATTATAACTTCTGTCCACCTACTTTATTTATGGGGCTTTCAGTTCCTCTTTCATCCTTTGTGCCATAGTATGACTGCTTCTGTGTTTGGTATGTTCCCTCCTTTTGCATCTTCCAGTACCTCTGTTGGATGGTTCTGCGCTCTGTTGATAGCCCTGCGCTGACCCCGTGATCATCCTGCGTATGTAGAGCTTGCCATCCGTGTCCATCGCAGCCTGTCTCTTGCACGTGTGCCCTCTTGGACTGCAGGAGCTAGAAAGCCAGGTGACATGGCCTTAGCTCCCTGGATTCTCACATAAGTCTAGGAAAATGCAAGCCCTGGGTTCAGCATTGAACCAGCTAGAGGGAGAAAAGCAACAGAATAGGAAATGCCCATTTTGCTGTAAGATGACAGAAGTTTCAGCATTTCTGATGAGGGCAGCTTCTTGACTGTAGCAGCAAAGTATAGTTCTGCAGTGAATGTATGGAGCAACAATTGCTCAGATCTCCAGATGGGCTGTCAGGATTGCTGGCATGGCCACTCCACCAGTTGCTCAGTCCTATTGTATGGTTTGCAAAATTTTTCTGGTAACTGAGAGAAACTATGGCTCATGTCATCAACAGACACAGTGATTGAACATTATTTAACGTTCCATGACAAATTCCCTTCTTTTCAAACAATCTAGAGAGGATCGCATTCTTTATATAAAACCCCTGACTGGCAAGCCCGTGTGTTACCATTTGGTTCAAATGATATTTCTTCTCATTCAATATTTTAACAAAATATTTCATCCTATTTTATGAAAGTCCTCTGCACAGAGCAATGGTGTTCTCACACTGCTAGCATTAACTCACTAGATTGCATTGACATTGTGTCTCTTTAAAATGTTTCCCGAGTTGTCGATGAGTTGCTTGAAAGTACTGTCGTACATTTCATATCGAAATAAGTCAAACTGTTTAAAGTAAGCACATGCTGTATCTAACTGTGGCACGGGTATTTGTCTACTGGCTTATCCTCTTTATTCACCAGTTGCACTTTGTGAATGGCCTCTCAAGTGCTAATGCTCTCCCTTTTTTCTCATTCTTCAAATTAATTCTTTTGTTTAGCTGTACATTCAAATATATAGGAGGAATCAGTGGATTTACCATTCCCCTTAGTAACATGCTTACTTATATTCACAGTAAACTTCTTCCCTAATATTTAAAATTCATTCTGTTGATAGAAAATATGATGATGTAAGTCTAAAGTATCATACTAGTTATTGGCTAGTTCAATAACTCATCTGACCTAATTATGCTGTAAATCTTCAGCAACAAGTTGTACTATTTGCATTGTATAGATCCAAAAGCAGAACTTCTCTACCCTATGTGATTTTAAGTTAATGATATCAGAGGTTAAGAGGTAATTGTAAAAATAATATTAATGCCCAAATCAACATTACAATCAACACCACACCTTCTTATGTCTCTGGTATTTCTGCAGAAGGAGTCAGAGACTGCCGAAAGGTAAAGGAAGCTGAGGCTGGTCCCCAGACACTAATTCAAACCCCAACTCAAACAGCTACATTTCTATCTATTTCATATATTCTGGGTCTTAACAAAGACTCTCTACTCTTGATACCTGGTCTTCATCTCCTGTCTTGGTATCTGATCTTCCTGGTTTACCTACACCAAGAATTTTGTCAAGGCAGTTTAATTAATGTTTCACTTTTACTATTACTGTTTCTTTTAGTAATTTTCCATCCACCAATCGTACCATACTCCTTGGCTGTACATCTCTATGTGGCTATGCTACCTTCAAAACTGAGCTCAGTTTTATACTGAACTCTCTTTTCCTCTACTGCAGTAGTTCCTGTGTAAAAATGCTCTTTACTACATCAACTACAATCATGTTCTCACTTTCTTTAATAATGTCCCCTTAAGAGTTCATAGGAGGAAAGCGTCACCCAGGTAAATTCCTAATCCATCAATGTCTGTTACATTTGAAATATTTTTTAACTCAAAGTATCTCTGAAAGTAATTGAGCTTTGCATATTAGTTGCCTGTAAGTTTTATAGCGTTTGACTCAATAATCTTGTAGCTTTTTAAAAAATAACAGAATCACAAGTAATTGAGATTCAAAAGGCAACATGCTGTCTTAATTTTTTCTTTGTGTAAAATGTCTGTAAGAGAGTCTTATGGGAAATAGGGGGAATACAAGCAGATGTGAGAGGCATTCCATTTACAAATGAAAGTTAACCATTGGGTGTACTAACATAATAGTTATCAAAGCTTTGAACACCTGCTTGTTAAACGGTAGCCTTTATTGCTGAATCCTTTGAGAAATACCTTTTACAAGTACTACTACTTTTATGGCTTTGCTGTAATGTGGTAAACATATTAGTAAGAACTATATAAGTCATTAGGAACCATAACATGTTATTACTGAATGATTATGTTGAATATTTTACTTTGATTTAAGGATAATTTGCTTAGTATTTTATAGTATATTTTGCTCATAAAATCATCATAACCTATTAAGAGCTACCCAAATTGAGGAATCATAACATATACATAGGATTTTTATTTAAGATTATAGTAGCCTTGATGTAGTCTTATATTAGCCCAGAAAGTCAACAGGAGACCCACTGATAATTTCCTTTTAGTGTGTGCATTCTTAGTGGTAAAAACTCTATAATAAAAAGAAACTGGAGCAGAAGGATAAACTGTAACACTTTTCAGACATTGTTCAGGGACCTCAAGTCTCAGACTTAATTGTGTGAGCTTATGTGAGTGTCATAAAAGAGTAAATCGATCCAGCTCTACATCAGGCTGAAGGAATTTTAAAATGGTAGATTGCCATTCAGAGAAGGTACATGAGCTACTAAGAAATCATATGAGTGTTTATTGCCCATAACCCATCCACACCCAGGAAGCAAATACTTCTTCCACGTTCTCCACACTGGAGACTGTCAGTGGATCCGAATATTTGTGCTGCTTCTTGAGTCTCTGCCCACCCTAACACAGTTTAAGTCATTTCATCCTTTCATGACCTGCCACAGAGAAAGGCAAAAACTGAGACTGCTGTGGCTAGGGTGGTATTAATTAATTTGGGCCTTAAATTACACAACTTAAATCAAGACTGATGAAGCAGAGGGGTAGAATCTTCTATTTAAAGCCCAGTTTAGAAGATAAAGTAGGGATTCAAAGTGTCTTAACATCACCCACAGCTATGCAACAGTGATGCCACAGTTATATGATTTAAGCAACTGTGAGACTAGAAAAGACTTAAAGCATTAAAATAACCATTAACTTTCTGATCTACTGTAAAACATTTAATTCTGCTGGAAATGGAACAGGATCCAATTAGGACTTTATTGTTTTGGGAAAACAGTGTAACCTGTATTACATACATTATATGTTGTGTGACCTACCTTTTATATATATTGTCTCATTTAATACTGGGTAGTATCTATTATCTATTTTGTAGACAGAGAAAATGTATCTCCTTCAGTAAGATATATATCCTCTGTATCTCAAGTACCAAAACCAAGAAAACAGATTCCTCTAGGCTTCATGAAACTTAAATCTATTTGGTTAACTCACAGGAGATTGTAGATATCTCTTTGGTGCACATTCCTTTGAAGTAAAAGCACAGGACAGTGGGTGGACAAAGGCTCCATATTCATTCCACAGGGGCCCATATCCTGCCCTTTTATGTACTGCAAGTGTGACTTTTACTCACCTCCCTATAAATTGAAATTAGAAAAAACCTAGAATCTGATTGACCTAATTGGGTGAATAAGTACTTAGAGATAGAAAATAATGTTATCAGAGAACCAGATTCTTTCTAGCTTTCTTACAGAATTCTCTATATAAGATTACTAAACTTATGCATTAGCACTTAGTACAGAACCTATTTTAGCTTCTGTTTGACTTTCCTAATCCCAGCACAAATTTCTATGAGACAATATGACAGTTCTGTAGGAGGCAAACTCCTATCCTTATATTGGATATTTCCATTGGGTTTTGCAAAATATGATTCTAATGCTATTCGTAAGTCAGCCACATGTGCTGGAATTGGTGTTGACTGGAGGTGGGGGAACCTGCTCTCAAGGGTGTGTCATGTCTCTCACAATACACTTAAAATTGGTACTTCTATTTAGTAACTTCTGTCTTTAAAACCAGTTGAAGTCTCATGTACCATGATGATATAACACAAAGGAGAATTGATACAGGATTATTAGAAAGTTTGTTGATATTATTATTTCTACAATTTCAGTGCAAAATATTTTTCAAATCTTATAAATAATATATTACTTATGTATAACAAAGTATACTCTACAAGTTTATTATGCTCATAAACAGTTCCTAAAAATATTACTTGTAGATTTAATTGGTAAAACGTATTTTACATAAATTAAATGGCCACCTGAATATCAAGTTGTTCAACAGTATATAATTCATACACCCAAAAGGGTACTATTAGTAATAAATAATATTAAAGGAATAAGAGCATACATCTTAAAATCTAGTTTAACTTGTAGAAGAAATGTTCCATTTCATTGGTTTCATAATCGTGAAAGAATCAATATCTCTTTCATGACCAATATTTATCATTTTCTTCAACAGTTAATAATACATAATAATTTTAATAATTGAATGTTTCTAATAATGTATGAACTTGTAGTATCTTCATATGTTTAAACTGATACAACAACTCAGTGGATACCTAAAATTGTATTCACCTTGTAGATATAAAGCATTTAAGGTACCACACTTAGAGAGGGATGGATTTTGATTTATATTCAATGCCCCTGACTTGTTCTCTTCTCTGCAGTCTTATGACTTAAACATTTAAAGTAAATGCTTGCATAATTGTGAATGCGATTGGTGAGATTCTACTATATCGAAATTTCTTCGTACCCAACTCTTTACTGCAAGATTTTTGAGAACGGAATTATGTGATAGTCATATTTCATAGCATCTGGCTGAGCAAATAATATACATCATTTCTTGTTAAATATTTTTCTTTAGATGAAAAGCAGTTGGGGCTGGCAAGTCAACAGCTTTGACTCCCTCCTTCAGGGCTGGAGACTCCTCTCGGGCTTCTGGACCCAGGACCATAGAATGGTGGTCACTGTACGAGACAGGGGAGTTAAAACTGTTTGTCTCTCACTGATATTAGCCAGCTAAAGCAAAATACAATTTAGATAGCAAGCCTGAAAGTGTAAATACTTATCTGTTACAGAGCATGCACAAAAATAATCCTTCAGACAGCTATCTGTTCTTTTGTTTCCCTTTTTACTATAGATAAACATAAGATTAAAGTAACATTTGGGACATTTTAATTTACTGACGATTAAAAGCAGACTTTATGCACAGATACGTGTGAGTGTGCTGGCGAGACGGAGGGACACTTGAGATGTATGTGGTGTGTGATGAATGTGATTTATTGATAAACATAAAATGGAAAGAATTAAAGTAAATTAATAGTCACAATAGCCAGCCAGCACGGCATTAATGACACTGACACATAGATAACCTGGAGACACAAGAAGACTGAGGATCCAAGCAAACGTGGCCGACCATTTAGATAACAGAACAATTTCCGTTCTCTTACTCTTTCTCATTACCTGAAATCCAACTTTCTATGAGGCTCCATTACACTCAGAAACATGGCATGTGGACGTAACAGAGTTGAGGTTCTGTTATGTATTGATATTGATCATTTCTGTCCCTGTAAGTTTAAGACAGTTAAAATAAGATCATAAAATATAGCGTTTTGATAACATGTGACATAATAAAATACTGTGAAAAGAACTTTAAATCATTATCTATGATTAGGTTGTTGATGCTACTGATATCTCAGCCTAATAGTATTTTTTTTTGTGCTGGAAGGACAGAATGTGCAGCATAGGTGGAATTGTAGAATAACTGTGTAAAACTGAATGTGAACACAGTACAGTGTATACTTGAACGCATGATGACTTTGTTTCAGGAAAAAAATTCCTAAGTGTCTCCTAAAATATCTAGAAACAAAACTCACTGATAGTAGTAGGGATCCCAAGTGCACTCGTCATGTTAGCTAAATGTCATTTTCTACACAAAAGCACAACAAAACAGAAATTCTAGAAGTATCCAATTCCAGGTTTGGAGTAGAATAGATATAAGATAAACCTCGAAAGATTTGTCAAATGAAAAACATCAAGCAAACTATCAAAGACTGAGTAGGCTTCAAAAGAGTCAGCAGTTAGTGGAAGAGCCTCCTATTAGCCAAAGAATGGAGGATTTATGTTTAGAGTTTAAACGGTCAGAAATGCAGATATGGTGGGGTACACCTGCAGCCTCCACAGGCTACACAGAAACTGCTCTTGGAGGATCATTTAAACCTGGGAGTTTGAGACCACTCTGGACAATATGGTGAGATCCTGTTTCAAAAATGAAAATAGTAATAATAATGAATAATATAAAATTTGAATAGGTGTAGCCCAGGATAATTTTAGAGCAGGGTATGTTACTATATTCAGTGTATGATACACAGTAATGGGTGTATGACATTCTGCGTTTGCCTGGGTCTGTTGAATGTACCCACCAAGGGTGCACACCATGAGCTTTCAGTGGCAATAATGCATTGGTTGGTGGTGGATAACAGTGGAAAAATTATACATTGCTGAGGGATGTATGGAAACTATGTTTCTTCTCAGTTTTTCTGCCACACTAACATAGCTCTAAATAAATTGTTTTAAAAATTTATAATAACTGCATTAGAATTACACAGTTTAAGCTTAAATCTAGGAGTGCTAACATTCTAAATACACGCCAAAATAGGAGTAAATGCAGTGATTAATTTCACAATGTTCTAAAGATTAGTAATTTGTGAGTATAATCTGTTCCCCTTCCTGATTTTGTAAATACAGATTTTTTAGATCAGCATGTACCAGTCTATTTACATTATTTTTTCTGGGTACATTCTGCTTACATCAGCTACGTTGAATCCCTGTGACAGATTCTGTTATGTAAAGCCTGAATATTCACTATTTTGCTCTTTGCAAGTGTCAGTGCTCATGACAAGCTACACAAATATAGCACCTTAAAAATTCCCCTCAACTTCCCTTAGCCTTGTGCTCTGAGGTAGGTCAGAAGACTGTCATAGGAGACATGTCCATCCTATGCCCAGAGAAATTGAGTGCCCTAATTTTTAAAGGCTCAGGACAGAGTAGAATCAGAACGAATAGTTCCTGTACGTCCCCACATCTCTTATTACCACCAGCTCATACTCTTTTTGTCTGATCACACCTCTCTGTAGCTATTCACTTCTCCTCACTTCTTCACCACACACAGTGTGAACGGGGCAGCTCCCTAATTCCTTACAGATGTATTTGATTGTCAAGGTCCTGTGTGAAAGCTTCTGTAAACCAATTCCTTTCTTGTTAACCTGTCTCATACAATGGTACTCAGGCATGAATACAAGAAGGGAAGAAAAGACATTCATTTTCCTTCAAATAGGAATATTTTGTAGGTAATTTTTCTAAGTAGTCATTTTTTTAAAATTTTGATAAATGAAATAGATTTTAATGGAGACATGAAAGCAAAAATTCACATATATATGGATTCTATGCACTGTTTTGATACGTGTACACACTGTAATGTTTGAACCCGGTTGAATCCATTGGTCTCCTCAAACATTTGTCATTGCTCTGCGGTAGAAAGCGTCAAAATTCTTTCTTTTAGTTTTGTGAAATGTGGAACATGTTGTTTTCTGCACTAAGTCGACTGTGCACGAGCTCATCAGAACATCTGCTCCTCTCTGAAACGCGACGTCGTCCCCGAGACCAACCTTTCCTCATCCGTCTTCCAGGCTGGTCTCCCCGCCTGGGTAACCAACATTCTGCTGTCAACTTCTGCGAGGTCCACTCTTGTAGAGTCCACAGGCGAGGGGGATCATGTGGGAACGAGTCATCCCTTTGAAAACTTAGGGATATGGGGAATCATGCATTTATCCTCCCTTCACTTTATGAGCAATGCCTCAAATTCTCCCAGTGATGTGGGGACATTTTCTTGGTAGATATACTCTAATTTATGAGTGAAAATCAAATGAGAAATTAAGAATGTCACTAATTTTCTACCTCTACTGAAATGCATAATCAGGGTCAAATAGTGTAGAAAAGGAGAACCATGCATTCTATCACAGCAAAGCATTCTATTAAACTTTTGCTTGTAGAATTTTAGCGTCATCTGTGGGAGGACTAAAAATGTCAGAGGAGAGCCAAGCAGCAAAATACGTCTCTCTGGGACCTGGAAAACAACTTGGTGAAGAGGTAAAAGGGAATCGGGAGGGCGCAGACAGAAACATTAGACCCTCAGAACAGCTGGAAAAATGGAGCACGATCCAGAAAAAAGAACAAAATAGCCTGGAACGGAAACCGGGCTTCCAGAGAGAAGACTCTGTCTCGGCAGACACAGCTAAGCCTGGAACGGATTGGCAGCTCCAGGGAGGAGCAGTGGACTGGGCTGGTAGCATCAGTCCCAGGAAAAAAACCCAGCTGTGTAAACAGCAACAGCCTGTGGTTTGACTCTGAAAGGCTCTACTTCCTGCTGGGCAGCCTGTTTTTTTCCCTCATGAAAGAGCAACTCAGTCCAGGGTCCGTCATATTTGAGAGTGCTTAATCAGGAGCTATTTTGGGAAGGGATGAATCGCTCAAACGGAGCCACAAAACAACTGCAGGATCATGATGCTCAGGATTCCTGGGGGTACCCTGCCACTGTGAGTGTGGGAGATGGCCAAGAAAAAGTTTCAGGGACGGCATGGGCTGGACACAGATGCCCTGGCAAGTGTAAGCTAAGGACAGAAGGTTATAGGTCGATCGATCTCTATATCAAGCACAGAGCTCAATGGCCTGTGAACGGCCTCAATCAAAAGACACAAATTGGCAAATTGTGTCAATGTATAAAACTCAATAATATGCTGCAGACAAGAAACACATTTACCCAAAAAGAAGTTACAGGATAAAATCAAAGGATACCAGACAGTAATCCATGTAAAGAGAGTCCAAAGGCAAGCCAAAGGTGCTGTCACACTTTCAGACAAAGTCGCATCCAAGCCAAAACTTACCAGAAGAGGCTAAGAACGTTGCTACACAGTCTTCAGGGAAGAAATCATTACAAAGAGATAACAGTTATAAATACATAAACACTGGCATATCCAATTCCATAAAACAAACAGTACTAGACATAAAAGATGAGATAGACATCAACACGATTATATTAGGTGACCCCAGTAACCCACTGATACAAATAGATCAACTAGCCAATAAATGAAGAAAGAATTGTCAGAGCCAAGCCACACCTTCTAACAAACAGACTTAACTGATACCTGTGCAGGGCTCCACCCAACGACGGAAAACACGTTCTTCTCAACAGTGTATAGAACTTTCCCCTAAATCAAACATTTGTAGCTCATAATGCATGCTTAAGTCAGTGCAACATCCATTAATAATAAAACTTGAAAAATATAGATAAGAACCTTTTCTGAATCTGATAAAACCCTTTTATGAAAAACATAGTTCCAATGTCATATTGGTATGGGAAAGGAAATCAAATCTATGCCATTTTGTACTCTAACGCCATTTTAAAGCTTAAGTTTTCATTTTCTTAAGTTCCTGTTTCTTGTAAATGTTGTAACAATTACCTCACCCCGTACCACCCCATGCTTTGTCAAAAGATGGCTGGTTACAACCTATACCCCACCCTAATGGAAAGTACCCCTTGTTCCCTACATAAAATGTCAACACCTTTGTTCCTTTGTCACAAGCTAAGCCCGTGCCTTTTTCTTTGTTTGTTGTTGTTGTTGTTGTTCTTGTTTTTTCCCCCTGGTACCCGGGATCGAACTCACAACCTTGCACTTGCCGGGCCGGCGCTGTGCTGCTGAGATAAATCCCCCAGCCCCTAAGCCCATGCTTTGTAGGAGCATTTCTGTAGCTGCACCAAATCATATCAGAAAAAAGCCTAACCACCCCCTTTAGACCTAGAATTAAAACTGTGTAAATATTCTTCCCTCTTGCTGTTCGGAATGGGTGTCTGATCCCTTGCTGGGTGCTGACCACGGGCTCAACTTGCTTGTCTCTGCATCCAGCCTCCACAGGAGACTCAATTAAATAAATGCATTTGCCACAACAATATGAAATAGGAAAATTCCCTAGAAAGTCAGGAACAAGACAAAGATGTGCACCATCATCACTCCTATTGAATATAGCACTCAAGATATTAGTGAGACAAATCAAGTGACAGAAAAAAAAAGAGATCCTTATAGGAAAAGAAGACGTCAGATTATCACAAAGTACAGATTAGATGATCCATTATGTAGAGGATCGAAAATATTTGACCAAAAGAATTTCATTACAAGAATTAATAACAAATACAGCAATATAACAACACACAAAAATCAATGGCCTTCATGTACACCAATAATGAACCCATTGAGAAGGAAATTAGGAAAATGACCAACATAGTGAAGGGAGAATCTATAGAATGGGAAAATCTTTCCCACCTGTTCCTTGGGCAGAGGCGCAATAGCTGGAATATGTAAAGAACCTGAAAAACAGAGATCTCTCCCAAATGAAAGACCCAATCAAAGAAGTCCAGTTGAAATATACAGACACCTTGCACATGAAGTACAAATATTTAATACATACCATAAAAATTGTTCAGTGTCTCTAGTCGTTACAGAAATGCAAATTAAAGCAACATTGAGGTTTTACCTTACTCTAGAAAGAATGGATATCATCAAAAAATCTAATCATAACAGAGAGAGACTATGAGGAAAAAGGAACCCGTCTACATTGATGGTGGGAATGGAAACTAGTAATGCCCCTACAAAATTAGTATGGTGTTTCCTCAAAAAACTAAACATAGAAATTCCCTTTGACACAGCTATTCTTTTTGTAAGTTATTTCCTGATAGAGTTACAGACATATTACCATAATACATCCTTAGACTATTTATGGAAGTATGACTCGCAATAGCTTAATTTTGGAAGTAGTCCATATTATGTATCAATAGATTAATGGGCAAAGATAGCGTGGTATTTTACACAATGAAGTACTACTCTGCCATCACTAAGGATAAATTTGAGTCTTTTTTAGGAAAGTGGATGCACCTTGAGACTATAACATTAAGCGCAATAAGTTAGACACACAAACATTTTTAAAATTTATTTTAAAAATAAAAGAAGGAAAAAATTAACAAACATCTATCCACTTACAAAATAGCACAAGAACAATACAAACAATACAGAGTTACAAAGTGATAGGAAATTAACAATGGTTGTTGTATTACATATTGATATCTTCAAAGTGGTTTCTCAGGAAAACAAACAGAAACATGCAGGATTGATCAAACAAGTATTCATTAACTGTTCCTTTCTGTAAAACAATAGAAGACAGTAGCTCAACTATGTTAGCTCTCCTGTATATACATATGTACATATTTTCCCTTTCTTTCTCTTTTCTTTTCCCACACACCCATTGCCCTTTACTTTTGAGCATTTTCCTTTCATTTCACAATGTTTATCATACCTCCTACTTTTTATTCACTCTTTCAGGTTCTTACACTAGTGAGACAATACATTGCTTACACATGCAGGTCTGATTTATTTCACTTATGAGTATGGTCTCTAGTTGTGACCATTTACCTATAAAAACCTCAAGTTTATCTTTGTTTATAGCTGAGTAATATTCCATTATATAAAAGTACCGCAATTTTTTTATCCAGTCCTCATTGGATGGACATTTGGGTTGCTTCCACAATTTAGCAATTACAAATTGTGCTACTATGAACATGAGTGCACATATATCCCTGTGATATGATGTTTTCAGATCTTCTGGGAAAATACTCAGAAGG
>NW_004955471.1:9768512-9790792 GCF_000276665.1 Chinchilla lanigera
GTTGAATAAATGAAAAAGGGTTATAAAAAACATAATAGCTAACAGGACATCTACTCAAGGGTGCTAAATCTTTTGCAAATGGGAAAATGACCAAGAGATAGAGGGAGGGCAGTGAGAGAACGGAAGGAGGATCCAAGGAGAGCTACAGAGCTTTATGTCCATGTACCTCCTTCCCCTGGTGAGTATAATTATTATGTACTGCTAATATGTAGTAATAACAGTAAAGATTTTTAAAAGATATTCATAGAGAAAAAAAAACAAAAAATAAAATTTTACCTATTATCCAGCCTTCCAAAATTACATCTATCTGAACAAAATTCCAACTCTAAGTATCAATTTATAAGAAATCCTTTGACAGAAAGGACCTGTGAAACCACTCCAAATAGATACAGTGAACAGCATCAATGTCATGAGAAACTGTGTAGGGAAAATTAGCTACTTTAAAAAAATAAGATATAGAAGGATAATAATGGTAAGGAATACTAAGGTATTCTGCCTCAAACTATAGATACGGACATGAAACCATGGTAAGTCCCAAAAGAATTTTTGTGTTTCAAAGTTTTATCCTTCAATATGTGGACTAAAATATGACGTCTACAGCTTGTTTCAAAACTATTCAGAGGAATGAAAAAGAGAAGAGTTTAGATGCAGCAAAATCTCTATTTCTTGATATGAGCTGATGACATAATTACATATCTGTTTAAAATTTTCTATAAGTAAAATGTTGTAAAAGAGGAAAAGAGTGGGAAGAAATTAAATCAAGCAGAGGATCCTAAAGAAAAGGGCTTATTGAATTCATTTTCTTCTTATGTACTGAACATACAGGGACATAAAACTTTGCTTTGGACCAGGGTTGAGTCAATGACAAAGGAAAAACTGGCCAGAGTGCCTGAGAGGGTGAGGGAAACTGTTTACAAATGTAACACAGCCAAGTTACAATGAGTTTCTCTTCCAACTCGTTGTCACATACCCTGTCCATCTGGTTAGTTTTTAATGTCCAATGTCCTTCACAATAGAATAAGAATTTCTATTCTAAAAAAATGTCTGATCAGTGATGATAAAATAGCTCAGAGTGGATGACTTAGGGAAGCTTACGGAAATGCGGGCTTGGGTCAGTTAATAACTATATTGGTAGACACTAACACGGAACAAAATAACATTGCCTTAAATGGTTCTTTCTCTCCTCATGAAAATGAAATGTAAACAGTTTAAGGATGGAAAACCTCCCCTGCCACTACTATGGATGTCCTAAACTCCACTTTCTATTGGGTCCAGCTGTCAAGTCCACATGCTGGTCAGTGAAAAGGAGAAATATTAACTGGCAGAAATTGCTTGAAGCTTATCAGTCCAATATCATAGAAATTTCCTTGAGGTTCCAGGCAGTGGTTTGTATTAACATCATTTGTTTACTCTGATCTGCAGAGTCCCTGAAACAGATGTGGTCTGGTACATATGCCCACTCCCAGAGAGTGGAGGTTCACTTATTGACAAAGAAAAGTGCCCTTGAACAGACACCCGGACTGTCAGTCACAGAACGCAAATTTAACTCTGATGTGAGAAATGCCCTTTTCACTTAAACTCTCTCTGCAGATGGTCTAACATAAGTATAGAGAACAGAGAACTTCCTGCCTGAATATCTTACACTGAAGATGAGGGAGATAGAGACAGTGTTATTGGGAATGTGAACAGATTCTTTGAAATACCATAGTGACACCAGGGTGTTGGAATTTCTTCTTAAATCTAAAGGGTATAATTATGAATTAGTAGTTAAAAAGATCTGTTAAATGTTTTTGACCTCATCATGGTTCCTTTTTCAGGAAAATCCACGTGAGACTTGAAAATGTACAAATCAAATTGTCAAGGGCTCTTTCAGTGGACTGCTCAGCAGTATTTATTGGGTTCACCCAAGATGACCTGGTCCTCCAGGTGAGCACAATTTGAGTATCTTTGCTTATTCAGACTATTGCACAATTGTACAGATTTACCATTTAACTAGAGGAAACCTGATTTTAATGCCAATTTACCTGCCCATAGCATTGCAGATGATTCTTTGGTAATGCAAATTAAATTTGACTCATTGAGAATAAAAATTTATCTAAATTGTCATTGGAAATGGTTTTGACATTTGACTGACTCCCCCATTAGTTAATTAATTAAAACTTTGGACAGGTTGTTGTTTCATATTTACATAATGGCCATGATTTTACCTTTCTGAAAATTAGTCTTGAACAGTTTTGGAGATCACTCTGGTATCCACACAAGGATTCATTTGATTGGCCAAAGTTGGATCTAGTACTGGAGAACAATAAACCAATGGTGGGTTGGAGTCTTGTGTCAGTTAGGGTTCACAAGAATGATATATATATATCAAGATAGGCTTACGGTGGAGGACAGAAAAGTCAAGTGTGAAAGAATACAAAGGCCCCTGTATATGGTAGGCTCAGAGCATCCAGTCAAACTTTGGAAGCCTAGAGCTCATGGCAGGGTCCTATAGTTTATATCAGGAAGCTGATGGGTTTAAGCTGGAAGTCTGGAGATGCATGTTGAATGGCAATGGCAAAGACTGGGGCTCCTCCAAAGAAATAGAGGTGAGATTTCCCTCTTGTTTCTCTTTATATCTAATCTAGGTTACAAGCTTTTTGGTTGGTGCCACCCACACCCTGGGTGAGTCTTCCCTCTTCAGTAAGCTAGTCACCCAGACACAACCAGAACTGAGCTAGTAAGCTAAACATTTCTTGTTCATGTTGACACCACAATTAATTACCACAAGTCTCCTCTTGGTTCCCAGACAAAATCCCAACCATCCGCCTTTAATTTAATTAGTTCCATGATTCTCCCATATTTCCTCCCTCCCTACTGATTTTACAAGTTAGTCACAAAGTATCTTTCAAGTCATTAACTTTCCTTCTTGAAAAATTTCAGTATTTATCAATGAAGCTATTTCTGTTCCCCCCATGCCAGGAAGCACATTTGAACCTCTAAAAGTACTGACATTTAAATTTAATTAAATTTACATAAAATTTTGTGGGAACCAGAAACAACTTGCAAAGGAGAAATTTTTATCACTTTTACATATCACAAGGTCAAAAAAGAATTACCCAAAATATGATTAATTTATTTCTCTGCTTTGTTTCGTTTAGCAGTGGAGCAGATACTTCTCTTTTTTTTTGTTTTTGTTTTTGTTTTTGTTTTTTCTCCGGTACGGGGAACCGAACTCACGACCTTGCGCTTGCCAGGCAGGCGCTTTTTGCCGCTGAGCTAAATCCCCAGCCCCTGGAGCAGATACTTCTCATACCAAATATGGAGAAATGCTAAGGACAAGATTTTACAGTTTATTTGCATTCATTCATACATTCATTCATTCATTTATTCTTGGTGCTGGAGATTGAACTCAGGGTCTCTTGCATGCTAAGTTTGTGCTCTACCACTGAGAGACACTCCCATCTCCAAAGCTTATTTTGACTAGTATGTTCTAGCTCAATTATTGTTGGGGAAGTAGGGATGGAAAAACAGCTTAATTATTGTACTGTCACTCTGTTCAGTTAGTACAGATTATGGGAACCAGGGATTTTAAAATGAAAAGGTTGTCCAAATGTTCCTATGGTGAAATATGTGACATCTGCCAACTTCTGACTACTTCATTTATACTTAAACACCTTAAACCACATTATCATAAAAAATTCATAGACCTTTACTAAAATATGAAAGAGTTAAGGAACAACATTTCACACTTGCAAAAGATTTTAAAAATGAATTCTTGAAAGTAGGATGTCTTAGTTTGTCAACCATTACTTTACAAACATTAAGTAAAATTACACAAAACTCAGGTCACTGCTGTTATTGTCTCTTTTTGTCTTCCTAAAGAAAAGAATTTACACCACACTGATAAGTGTAACTGTCTTTTTTCCCCGTCTATTTAAATTATACATGTTGTGCTCCCATTTTTTACTTATCTAGTCTGAGAATACAGTTAAAATTCTCAAGGTGTACAGCATATGTTCTGGCTGCTCCTCCAGAGCTCTTTTCCATTGATCTCCTCCATCTTGCAAGCTGGCTAGTGGACGAAACAGAGGACTCCCTTGACTTCCCACTTTGACATGTTTCTAGCCAACTGGTTGACCCTGTAGAACACTGAAGTCAGGGATCAGAGTGCAGCTGGGTAGTTCTTCCCTGAGCTTCCACTGTGCACAGGCCAGTTATGCTCACTAGCTGAGCTTGTTTCATCCAGGTGCTCATCTCTACAGGGTTCTGTCTTTCAAGCTATGGCAAACAGACTTGGCTCTCACCGTTTGCACCTGAGATGACAACAGCCCTGATTTACAAGCATCAGAGATATATAATATGCCTTGTGGTTTCTTTACACTATGATTATGACTTTGAGGCATGATTCTTTTCTTTAGATCATTCTCGAAATATTCCTATTTGAATACAATATCTGTTTCCTACAAAATTTGATAAAGAAATAAATAGAAATGTAGTAGTTCCAGAAAGAACTGCAGGCACTAATTATTCAGTCCAATTCTACCTTTTATTTAGTGAGATTTGTGAGGCAGCTAGGTTCTTGGGGATGAAGACGAGAATTTGGCACTGGAGCATGTGAATGCAAAGCAGAGTCTGGTCTGGGCCCTTGGAGAACATTTACATTCTTATTTTCCAAATTATACAAGTCACATTAACATAAAATTATAAACTTTTCAGTGTACTTATAATTTTCTGTTCACCTTGTCAATCCCAACATGGAGTGTGAAATAAAAGCATATTTCTCTTACTAGAGTGTGAGATAAAAGGGGTTTTCCCTCTTTCTGTTTCTCCTGCTTTCCTACTCTAATTCCTCATTCCTGTTTGTCTGGAACCTTAGACTAGGTGTTATCTTAAGCTGAAACAATGTAGTAAGTAAAGAAACAAACAGGTAAAATACCATGAACACGTTAAGATTTATTAATAATCCATTTCCATTATCACATGAGTTTATGCCTATTTTACCCTGAATTTGATCAGAAGAACGAAAAGTTAAGAGTATTGAAAATAAGAATATCTGCAAAGATTTTCAGAATGTTTTGTCTCTCCTAAAATATAGAAAACTAGAAGTGGAACAAAATATTTTCTAATAACTGCAGAAAAAAAAATGTGATCTATATGTTCTTAAATGGTAAAAGTTTAGTATTCCTTTTCTACAAATACTCAATTTTAAGACAAAATAGACATTATTTCAATGATTTAGAAAGATATTTTTATTAAGCTTAGTAACTGTACTCAGTAGTGAAGCACTTGAAATATTTTTTCTAATTCAGAAATAATTAAATAGTATCTATAAACTCTATTAAATAACATTGTAATAGGATACTATTATTACTATCTGTCTAACACACTAAGGTCAGCTTGACTAGACAAGAAAAAGAGTTATGAACATGAAAATGGGATCATACTCTAAGTATCTGAAGCCTATGTGATTGTAAGATTAAGAAAGAGAATCAGCAAACACTCTAAAATTATCAAACATTTAATGTAAAATAAAGCACAATTTTTACCTTAAAAACTCAATACTACTAAAATTAGTAAAAATACAAACAAAAGACTAACACAAGAAACTATCCTCATGAATACTAACAAACATATCAAAAGCTTTAAAACTTTCTAGAGATACATAAAATGACTAGAATAAATGGAAACAATACGAAAAAATAAAAATCTTCTTTAAATAGGATAGCATAATATCAGTTAATATACATTTATTAAGTACACATATTAATTCCAAAAGCATTTGCTTTTAAAAGAATCATTATTCTAGAAGAGGAAAGCAATGCATGGAACTTTCCTATCATACTTCATTTATCAGGTAAAGTGAAATTGTGAAAGCTGTGATGAGACAGACATTCAAAAGGTGATACCATCAGGTGAACTGAAGTGGGAAGAGGTACTGTGGACAATGAGGTTTGGAACATCTCTTGTGCACGCTGGCAGCATAAACCTGTTGCTCATACTTGCACTAAGATGGGTTCTGAAGGTTGTAAAAGTTTAAATATACAGAACTATTAGGTAGTGGAAAATGGATAGTGTGTTCTTTCATAAACTTAGAGAGTGGAAGGGCTTTATACATTTGACACAAATATTCAGGAAACATTAAAAATGGATAAATTTAATAATGTGAAGATAAGAGCTATTCAGTGTCAACAGACAAAACAGTATACATTTGAGAATGATTTGGGAAAATGTCAATAACTGACATCACACACAAGCACCTAAAATTAGATAAGAATAGAAAAAATAGGCAAGCACTGAATGTCCAGTCATAGAAAAGGAAGTGTTCCTTGAAGTCTTAGAAAAAATACAAAAATCTCATTCATTCTAAAATAAATGCAAATTGAAATATAGTACTGCTCTTTTTTAGTACATCAGAGAGACAAAAACCTAAAGTCATACTAATCCAGAAGATGGGCAAACATTGGGCAGGGCCAGATGCTTCCCCCTTTTGCGGTGTTCATCCGTAACATTGCTCATGGAAACAGTGTTCACATGGTGCCCTGCAGTAACTCATCAGAGGGTCCTCAATGTTGGAAAGAGGGCAGGGCTGCAGGCATTTTCTGATACAGTTGTGGAAGTGACTTTACAGTCTCTATAAAAATGTAATATGGGGGCCAAGGATATAGTTCAGTGGTACAAGCGCCTGCCTGGCAAGTGCAAGATCCTGAGTTTGATGCCCAGTACCCAAAAAAAATGTAATATGGATATGTTTCTGTGACAGCACTACTTCCAAATTGGCTTGTTCATACACAAGAATGTATAATATATAAGCAAGACCATTTATGCAGCAGTTTTTTTAATTGTAATGAGATTTTAATATCAAAAGCCATTATATAATTCTATAATCATGAAATCATCTAAGAATAATATAATTTTTGATAAAAAACATGTCAATCATTTGACAGATATCAGTCTTTTCTTGATACAAAGAAACATGCCAGATGTATTATGGGGGAGACAAGTAGAATATGTGGACTAGGCAACTTATGTAAAAGGTAAAATAATATGTTTCTGCAAAACAGAATGTATACCATTTAGACTTACACACAAGAGAAACATCATAGTTAGAAAACGAACAAGTAGATTCTAACAGTAGTTACGTGCTGGGAGAAAGGGCCAACTAAAAATCTTAAAATCAATTGAGGGTATTTAAGTCAGTGTCTGATATTATAACACATTTTGCACAGTTCTAGAAGCTGCGAACTCCAAGAACAAGATGACAGATTCTGTTTAAGGAAAGCACCCTTCCTGTTTTGGAACAGAAACTTCTACAGCCAGGTTCTCACTGTATTCTCCCACAGTGGAGAGAGCAAGAGAGAGCTGGCCCTCTTCATCCTTATACAGGGGCCCCCAACTCTGTGATCTCATGCAGACACATTACCTCTCAAAGCCCCTCTTCCAGCTACCAGAGATGAAGGCCTTAATGTATGAATGGGCAGAGATAAATAGGCTGCAGGAAAATAGAACTTTTCACTGTGAACCTTTGATGTTTTGATGTTTGAAATTTGTGAAAGCCTATTACCAATTCAAAACTTTGAAATAAAAAAAAATCCCTAAAAATAACTGTGATAGGTGGTAACCTCATTGATTATTAAGATCAAAGAGATTAGGTGGCATTTTAAAGTAACTATCAGAGAAGAGAATATAGAATTTATAAAAGTCTCAAGAATATTTCCTTTGAAACTTATATTCCTGATGCTCTTGATAGTTACTTTTAGGCAAACTTAAAAAATATTAGATTCTACTTGTGGATAATCTTTTTCTTTCTAAAAATTTTCATATCTCTCCTAAATGCTAGTATTTCCTATTTTTAGTAAAAATTTTTAATTATCCCCAAATTTACATTTCATTAATGCCATAAGTTATGAGCCAAGTATCCTCAGTACTCAAAAGATGAAGATGTACAGAAGATGCAAATGATGAATGAATTATAAAACAAAACTTTCCTGCAGGAAGCAGTTTCCTGAACATAGCATTACGCTACACTCCCCATGGGCTAGAAGCCCAGATGGATGACCATTTTGGGGAGGGAAGGGAATGAGGAAGAGTAGGAGGTGACAGAAAGTGATATTTCGAGAGATGTGAACTGGAGACAAATACTGAATAATTTGGCCTCTGTTATTCCTTCTGTCTGAGTACGAACAATCTCTGTCTGCCGTGAACACAGAGAGGAGAGAGTCATTTATTTCTAGATTTTACATGGTAGCCACAGTTAGTTATAGAGGCTTCTTTTTCTTTTAAAATGGGAAAGCATTGGAATTAGTGTTTCATACAAACTTGGAAGTTCACCATAGGAAAAAAACTAGTTTGGGAATAAGTGGCTCCAGAATGAATATCTAGACTGGAAGACGAGAGATGTGCTGAATAAATCACATCTGAAGATTTGGTGGAGCCTTGGGGCTGGGGATTTAGCTCAGCGGCACAGCGCCTGCCTGGCAAGCGCAACGTCGTGAGTTCGATTCCTGGTACTGGAAAAAACCACACACACACACAAAAAAAAAAAAAAAAAGATTTGGTGGAGCCTCAATTGGCTAATACTGAAGCAAGCATGTTGGATGTATAAATATCAAATCTAAGTAAATCAACTGATTCTCAGATATCTGAAAATTATCCTCTTCATTGTCATTACCTCAAAGAACATGCAGACCACATAAAGTCTTGGGAGATTTTGAGTTTTGTATATAAATGTCAATAAATTCTACATAAATTTTGCTATACAAAATATATAAAATAATAAAAATTATCAAATGCAAATACATAATCTTGTTGCCAGTAAACAATGAAAAATCCAGTTTGTTGCCTTTTTCTTACCGGAGCCATTTCATCAGATGCTGAGATGGTGAAAACCAGGAGAGACGTTACTTTGTGAAGGAGCAGGGACCAAAACCCATGAAACTGGCTTTTCAGTGTTTGAAATTTGGACTACTGGTTCCAGAGCCAATTGAATTGTAGAAGTTTATGTCTAGAGATTGAGATAGAAGCCTAGGCTGTGGAATTAATTTAAGGCTCAGAAATAGACTGGCAATCCTTGGGGCATAAAAGATGAGTTTAGCTGGAGAAGAAATCCAAGATTGAGCCCTGGATAATTTTATCTTCTTTGCCGAGTCTTTTAACCCTTTCTTCTCCATGTTTTTACCTTAATTTGACCTTCACTAGGTCATTTTCATTACTTAACGGGCATGTTGTGTCTCTGTCTTAAATATCCTCCCACTACCTTAGGCTGTACTTCTAGGTATTGCCTAATTTCATAACTTCAAAGCAAAACTTTTTGTAAGAATTGTCAATATTTGCTGTCTTCATTTCATCTTCTGCTATTTAATTAAATGTCATAAGATCTTCATCATCTACAAACAATTGAAATTTTCTTCCATGTGCAATATCCTGCCAAGTGTTTGGGGAAGTCTGGAGTCAATTTCTACTTTTGTCTGCAAACACCAAGTATTTATCTACTGTTTCCCTTTTCTGTTATTTTGTGACCACACACAACAATCATGTTTTGCTTTCTTACTATCTTCTTTTGTTGTTGTTGTTGTTTTTTCCAGTACTGGGAATCGAACTCACGACCTTGTGGTGCTCGCCAGCCAGGCGCTGTGCCACTGAGCTAAATCCCCAGCCCCTTTCCTACTGTCTATATCAAGTAGATTTTTTCTTTCATTTCTCAAAGGGGATTTAACATAGCCAGTTATATGTAGATTCTGAAGCATTTTCTTCATATAGTCCTTCCTAACACTCTTCCTTAGCTCTCTTATACCATTATTGGCCTCATCATTTTGTTTTACTTTGCTAGATCTTTTCTGTTTTCCTCTTATTTTACATATCAGAAAACCCAGGGCTCAGTCTTGGATTTCTTCTCCCCTAAACTCATTCCTTGCACAAGCTTTTATGCCTCAAGAATTGCCAGTCTATTTCTGAGTCTTAAATTAAGTCCACAGCCTAGCCTTTTACCTCAATCTCTAGACATAAATTTCTACAATTCAATTGGCTCTGGAACCAATACTCCAAATTTCAAACATTGAAAAGCCAATTTCATGGATTTGGGTCCCTGCTCCTTCACAAAGTAAAGTCTTTCCTGGTTTTCACCATCTCAGTGAAGAGCAACTTCATTCCACCATTTGCTTAGACCAAAATTGTCAGAGGTATCCTTGGTTTTTCTCACATGGCACATCTCATCTGTCAATATAACAAGAATAGGAAAAATAGATGCCCAGTGTTTCAGAGCTTTTCATTGTCTTCTCCATTAACTCTAAAGTTCTTCCAGTCAAGAAACTTCACTCTGACACCTTCTTCAGACCACTTCCCAAACGTCTCCACACCAGGCTTCTTTCAGGTACAATCTGCCAATAGCTGTGCATCTCCTACCATTGCTGCCTGCTGCCTCTATCACTACCTCACACTTTTCCTTTTGTCCTTCTTTTCATGGAAAATACTGTACCAGTCAGATTTCTGTTCATGGGCCAAAATACCCGCAAATGAAAGGAGAAGCGATTTATAAGGCTTATGGTTTCAGAGGCTTTAGTACACCATCAGCCCTGTTAGAAGCAGAACATCACAACGGTAGAGCACAGTGGAAGAAAGCTGCTCAATTCATGGCAGCGTGAAGGCAGAGAGACAGAGGGAGATGCAGAGAGGAAGGAACAAGACTAGGCATAGCATCGGCTCAGTTACTTTGTTACTGAGACACAAGACTGGAAACACACAGGTTAAAAGAGGAAAGGTTTATTTTAGCTCAGAGCATGTAGAGATTTCAGTGCATATTCCACTGGCTCCAAGGCAGGGTGGCATGGCAGAGGAGAAAGAACTTATGGTGTGGCATGTGAGAGGCAGGGAGACTTCCTTCTCCTTTCCCTTTTTACTCCATTGGGCTAGAAGCCTATTGGTTGGTGTTAATAAACTGTTCTCTGTGCAGTAAGTTTATCAGCCACATCTAGAACCATGCTAAACCAATCAGTGAAGTAATGCAGTATTATATACTCATAGTCCAGTATCACTCACCCATGAGCCGGTCACTCCCCAAAGCCCCACATACGAGTGCATAGGCTTTGGGAGAACACCTACATATTACTCATCACAGCCTCCAAGATCACACCTCCATGACCAGGTAGGTACAGCTGGAGGAGTGCTTTACTTAACATAGACCATCACTAATATTTTTTAGTTTACATTGTCCACATCATGTAGCAGAGAAAAAGCAGTTTCTTCAACTCAGTTTACAATGGGCCAACATTATTTTATCCTATGAATACAACTGTTCATGTTACTGAGAGACAATACAGCAAATAAATGGGAAGACAAGATCAACGATCACACATACAGGATAAAAGTGAGACAACTCTAACAGGCACCTAAACTTAAATTTCAGGAGTACATAGAAAACATGGAGGGATTTTTCTTTTGCTCATGATTTGGATGTAGGATTCTGAAGCACTCATATATAAGTTCCAAAGTTCACTGCAGTTCCCGTTATCATATGAGAAGTGGCTCTAAAGCACACTTCAACTTTGCCTAGTTTTCCTCTGAAATAGTGGCTTGTGTTCTGCTCTTTTCCCTGTCAGTTTGAATACCCCACCTCCTAGGCTTCACTCCACTTCTCCCACTTCCATTTGTTTTTCTGTTTTATCCTTCCTCTACGCATGTATTTTTCCCTCTGCACTGACAGTGCCAAGTGCATGGCGGGCAGATGGAAATGAATTGCGTTTTCTGAGAGTTAGTGTTTGATAGAGTTTCAGGCAGATGAGGTTATAGAAAATGTCTGGTTGTAAAACCTACATGAAATATCCTTCCCCGAGACTGTAAACTAGCTATTAACCTTGGCTAGATATCTTGTTTCTAAGCTCTTGTTACATGGGCAAGAAATCATGCACGATGTAAAAAATCACTATCATTAAAATTACTGCTATCATTCCAATAGTAACAAGTGTAGGAAGAGCAATCACCCCATTATCTGGATGATAAATTGACAGTGGATCAAAGCCATAGCCACCAGATTTCTGGTTTTGATTGATATGTTTAATCTTCTTTTTAACACTCCTACAAATAGGAATTTCTTTTATTTGTTAAGTCCTTTCTGGATTTTTAAATTTCTTTCTGTTTCTTTGTTTTGTAGATATATAGGCAGAAGTAAAGCTCTTGTGGATGATTGTATGGAGAAAATTTCATTCCTTTATGGTGCACCAAAACTGTATGCTACTTCCCTCGCATCTTAGGAAAGCATTTATGTGGTCAAGATTTAATCTTGCTGTGTTGTGGCTTGTATCTGGATGTCCCCCCAAAGCCTCATGTGGTCCCAGATGGGACTTTTTCAGAGATGGATGGATACAGAGTGTGTGATGCTGGGATTAAGGGTATGTGATTGTGAAGTTATTCTACTCACTGGTTCGGCATAGTTATGAGTGTGTATAATGGGAAGGCCTACTTTGGATGTGAGTACTACCCATCCTAAAAGAGTGTGTAGCCTGAGTAAATATAAGGGACGAAACTCTTCTTCACCATTTCACTGCTTTGGTGCCTTCTGCCCCCACGAACTGTTTCTCCTCTGCCATATGCCACTCTGCTTTGGAGCTGGCCAACTATGACCTGAAATCTCCACAAACCGTGAGCTAAATACACCTCTGCTCCTTTAACTTTGAGTATTGGATATTTTGTCTTAGCAACAAGAACAGTAAATAAGACACATTGTAAGAGAGTAGTGCCTTGATAAATCAATCAAAATAGAGTAACAAAATATATTTTTTAGCTTCAAAGTATTTTTAATTTTGTTCTTGAGGACAAACTTTTCTAAAGGATGGCATAATTATGTTCATCAAAGGACAGACTGTGGTCATTATTTCTTCTGCCAAAGAATTGAATCATTAGGAGATTTTCATCATCTACATTTTCCACGTTACTGTTAAAGAAAGATATAACCTCCTGACAAAGAAATAATTTTAGAAAAGAAACTTTTGAAATACTCTCTAAAAGAATTACTTCTGTATCCTATGTTGGGTAATTATATCACCTGAATAGTACATCATAATTGAGCCCCAATCAACTGTAACTTGTAAAAATTACAAACTCTTACAAAAATGGATGTATATAGAGCAGGCAACTGTTGCAGCTTTCTGTCAATTACTAACTCTTCTATAGCCATATCAATTAAATAATATTTCATCTCTAAAATTTTGGAGCAAGGAGAGGCTAGGGAGTATTGTCACAAAATTTATCCCCTTGATTGGCTAAAAGAAAACTCCAAATTAAGTAAAAGATAAAATTTAAAATCAGCATGTCCCTTAGCTGAAATTTGTCTGGTGTGAAGGCAAAAAGCTAGGAACGAGTTAGTTCTGAAGAGCAGTGATCTAACAAGGGAATGGTTCAACTCATCAGTGATGCATGATGGGAAGAGCTGAGGAGAGCTACCACAGAACATGATCCAGAGTAGCCTTGTTAGGAACTCATTGTGAGGGATTATACAGAAAGTAGGAAAAAGATCTTTGGTTAATCAGCTACATTAAAGGATTTACTACTTTCCAAATCTGAGTTTCTACTTCGTTCTTTATAATTTAACAACAGTGCTAGCCATTATTAGAAGACTTTTTTAATTTTCATTTTTACGAGTACATCTTTGCAGACTGCAATGATTACATTCCTCATGAGGAGCTGGTGCCTGTACACAACACATCTCAGTTTCTTTCTCATCCCTTTTTCTCCTTTCCTTCCCTCCTCACCTTATCTCTTGGTGCTTTTCACTTTTGCAAAAGAAATGTTTCCCTGTATCTTATTACCTCTCTTTGTTCTTCTCTCTCTATTTTGGGTTTATCCTGTTGGAGAGAAGACATGCAATATTGAACCTATGTGTCTGATTTAGTTCACTTACTATTATGATCTCAAGGTGATCCATTTTCCTACAGATGAGGGAAATTTACCCTTCTGTATGGCAAACAGAATTCCACTCTAAATAAATACCAAATTTTCCTTAGATGAATTTGAAAATATGCATTCTTGCTTGCTCTCCCAAGCATACTGCTGCTGTCTTGGCCCGCCATTCATTTGCCTTAAAGTATTTCTCAGAGAACTGAGGAAATGCATAGGCTTCCCTTTCTTTCTGCTGTCCCAGGGCCAAGCAAGTTGCTGTGAATGGAGATGCACAATAAATGCTTTTCAACTGGAATTTCAGTTCTGATGAATGTTACACAAAAGTGTATGCTGATGAGATTTGAGAATCACAAGACAAATTTTAGTTTTTGATAAGCACTTTATATTGCTCATAGACAACTTGCATATAAGTTTATGAGACACTACTTTTCGCTATTACAGAATAAACTTTTCATCCATATAATTTTTAAAATCATAATAATGAGGTTTTGCTTTATTTTAAACAGAGAAAAATAACTAACGACAACAAAGACAAAAACAAGACAACAGAAAAACAATAAATACTATACAGAATTTCAAAATAAGATGATATGAAATTAACAAAGGTTGTTGGATTGCATACTGTTATTTTAAATGAAGTTACTCAGACTACCCGATGTAAGAATGCAAGATTCATCAAACCATTAAAGAGAATAAAAAAATTTAAAAAATTAGAAATGATACAGAACTTCACCAAACAATATGGTATAAAGTCAGCAGTGGTTGCTATAGTACATACTGTTGTCTTCAAATTAGTTGTTCAGATTACCAGATATAAGCATGCAAAATTTGTCAAAAAAGATTAAGGTAAATATAAAATACATCTATAGAGCTTCTTAATTTACAAGTCCTGTGGCAGCAGAGTCTCTGTCTAGGGCCATCAGTAACTCATCTTGGACAGTAGAGTTCTCCATGTTAATCAAGTGGTTCAAAGGAAATCAGTTAGGATCCTGAGGACAGCTCTATAAAACAAGCAAAATACTCAACCAATTGTCTTACTTGTCTGTGTCCTGCTTCTCAGTCCCGTGCCCGAGCATGTATTTGTCTAAGCTTGGTCTAAAGGGAAAATAATTATAGATTTATTCATCACTTTTTCATTTTCTACTTAGATCCACGCAGAAGGAGTGCAGGATTAGAACTCTAGACCCCTGTCTTCTTGTTCCCTATCCCCTTTAGTCATTGGTGATGACACATCAGCAGTTCACGTCTTTTCTATCACTTTCACATTCTTTACAGGAGAAATGAGGGATCTGAAACTGGAAGTCTCTGGAACCCATGCAAAGTTCCTGAATCTTTAAAGAAAAAGTATAATAAAACATCTGCAAACAGTGAGGAAGAGTTATAGTAAATGGTTCAAGTCCTGTCACTGAATCATGTCTAAATTCAGGCTTTGCTAAAGTGACAATTTGTAGAGGAATTGTAAGTACCCAGGTTTAGCTGCCCAGTATAATTTGTGTACAATGAAAAAGCCACTGATTCAATGTCATTAGTAGATGGGTCTGTCCTTTGCCTCCAGTGTAGCACTCCATTAACACATGTATGGACTGTATACTTTAAGACATGTTTGTAGGAAGAATCTCTGTAGGATTTAACTACAAGACATGCTTTTAACCATGTAGCACAATATTCACAACACACCATAAACTTTTCCTAGGCTACAATACTTTTGGCACATGTGGGCAAACAGGACTTTGCCCTCCTCACCCTGCCATGCCTTTCATCTACCAGATATGTTCTCCACTCACCATCTGCTCTAAAAGGCCTTCCAAGTGTTCATCCTAATTCCACCTACAGTAGAAGAGGCACTGCCAATGGAAGATGTTTTTCTCCTTCCACCATCTCCTTCAGCTTTGTTCACCCCACCTTTACTGTGTATGAGGGTACTAACTCTCTCTTGACCCCAATACTTTATGTCCCTCCTGCCCAGCAAAACTCCACACTGGTCTAGAGTGGCTTAATGAGAAGTTTGCTTCCTAAGGATATTTTTTCCATGATTAGTCCTATTTTTCCTTGTTGATTTCCTAATTCATAGACTCACACTGAATCTTTCCTGAGTTCTGAGGTCTTCACTCTGATCTCAGATTTTATGCCTGCCTTTTATCCTCACATGCTACCCTCAGTTTAACTTCCTCTTGATTTCTTCTCAGCTCCCCACTACAGCTTTTTATGAGGGGTGGGATGTTGCCTTATTCTTCCATACTCTCATTATGTTGACATGACATAAAATCACTATCTGTACTAAAATAAAATTCTATAAGAAAAACATTTTTTCCTACTGTTACTTTCATATACACACATTATACCTATATACATGTATATTTGCACTTTGGACATAAGTATCAATGTACATTATTACATTATTTACCTATTAACATAACAAAAAAAAATAATGTGTACTAGAAGATGCATTGGACATTATCTATTCCCTCTGCCAGAGCAATGCAGCTCAAATTTTGCCATTCCTATTGAAAGTTTTATTTAAACATCTGAAATAAAATTATTTGAAGAACAGGAAAAGGATTACTAAGATTCCCTTATTTTAATAATCCAGAGTAGGCCCTCTGATTTCTACATAATCTTTAAAATTTCTTTCATCATCAAACCATCTTTACTTTTTTGTTTATTAATTAAAAGCCATCAAATTAGTGTAACATATTCCTTAGTATGTTTCGCACTGAGATTAAATGTTTGTACTAAGAAACAGGCATAACTTTAAGTGAAATACTATGTCAAATTTATAAAGTGTAAAGAAGTAATTGTTTTATAATATATTCTAAGACATCAGTGCATTGTAGCTGCTGCTAAGGACAATAAAACAATGGTAATAAATATAATAATATGAAAAAATAAGACACCTTTGTGTTTGTTCAAAATTATTATTTTTCTGAGATCCAGTTTTTTAAAATAGTAGATGACAGGAAGGCAGCTGTCAATCTATTTATCCAAATAAACATAAAAGCAAAAGAGTTACTAATGTACAAAGATACAAAAAATAGTGACTTACATGTAACTTCTACAATATATGATGAAATATTTGCTGAATATAATTGCATAATTTTATAAACTGAATATGAAAAAATGTAGTATGTTGGCAAGTAATTTTATTCACTATTCATACAGCCTCCTTATGGAAACTGTTACTTTTTAGTTGAAAATACCTACTTGAGGGGCATGATTTTCTGTAGATATTCTTAAGAACTTAAAAAATCATCAAGACCAATTTGGACATGATATTCTCTTTATTTTTTTTATTCTTAAATATGATTTAATACTCTTCTCCATCTCTGTACATCACAACACCAACACTTCACTGCTTGGGATCTCTCTGCAGAGGCTATAGAGAATGTGAAGGCTGTGGTTTCACCCCCTTACTGTGTTTGTATGTATAAGTGTAATACATATCAGTATATATTCATGCACACATCCATATATAATGCAATATGTATCACCAAAGAGAACACATTGATTAAAGAAGTACAAAAATTTGGCATCATTTCCAAACTTAAATAGTAGAAATAAAAACTACAAAATCTTCATTGTTTTATTACATTATTTATTTTTCACTCAACCTTTCTCCAAAACATATGTAACTTCAGCTTTGATAAGTAACAATCCCAGGCTCTATCACTTTGCTTGCTACTTAGGATTCATATATCCCAAGACAAACCCCTAATTCTAAATAAATGGATTTCTTATGGTCTCTGTGCAGCCAAGCCTCTCTCAAACATTGATCTGTATTTGTAGCTGCTCCAATGCTAGCGTCATGACCTCAGCTCCATCTTTAGATTATTATAAGGAGCAAATAATAAATTCCTCACACTTGGGGCTCATGGTAGGTTGCACTCCTGTACAAATATAATGCCTGAACTGATCTCATAGGAAGTGGAGATCAGGTGGTCATGGGAACCAAGGAGAGTTCTGCAAATACAGATGAAGTTTGGCTCATTTCCTGCTGCTCATCATCTTGTTTAGGGACTGCTTCATAACAAGGCAGAGACCAGTACCAGGTGCAGAGGTGGTGACTCAGAGTTCTATTGTGGTACCTCTCATTGTCTTCTTTGTGTGTGTTCTTCTTTTCTAACAATAGGAAGTTCATTCTGTACACATACACATGCACACACACATACATGAACACACACTCATGATCTTAGAAACACAATAAATAGAATGCTATACTTTTAGTGATAGAGATGACTAATCATAATAATCTTTTTAGATAATCCATAATAACCTTTTAGTCTTCAAAACACTAAAATGGAGTCATTTTAAGGGAAGTTTATTTTTAGAGGAGTTGTAGGTTCACAGGGAATTTGAGAAGAGGTATGGACTTCTGTATACTTCTTGTTCCCACATACACTGTGTCCCCCATTATCAGTATCTTGCCCTCAATGATTTTACAAGTTCAAATGAGACAAGAATGGCATGTTTATGAACTATTCTATGCACACCAGAGGCCTCAGTCCAATCTAGGACATTATTGCTTTATGGGTATAGGTAATGTATTTCAAACTTACAACCATTTAAATGTTTTAAATGTTTTAATTTGTCAGAGCTTTTGGCATTGAGACATGAATAGAGTTTCAGTTAAAGCTACCTAATAAACAGCATTCCCTGAATGCAACAGAGAACCTGATTTTGGAAAGCTTCTGGACATGATTCTGGTCTCTCAAACTCAGAGTCTTCCTTTGCTTCAGTCTTCTCTGGCTCTGCATGGAACAGCAGTCTCTGGAGGCTAGTACTCAGGCCATTTCTGGCACTCACTACACTGGGGCACATTTCCTACTGAAAGGTGGTGGTTAACTTTCAGAGACAGAACTTGGGATCTTTCTTACTGAGCGTGCACTCACATCATGCAGCCAAAACAGAGAATCTTGTCCATCAAGTTTACAAAGTTACAGCCTTTTGCCTGAATACTCTGCTATGTTAAAGCCTATTTGTTAACAAAATACACCGTAATTTGATTAGTTCCTCGATGTGTTAGTCAGCTTTTTGTCCTTATGACAAAATATGTGAGATAATCAACTTACAGAGAAGAAAGGTTTAGTTTTGCCTATACTTTGAGAGCATTTAGTCCATAGTCATTTAGCTCAGTTGTCCTTAGACTCGTGGCAGTGTGATACATCATGGTTAAGCACACGGGGCAGAAATACTTAGGACACGGTGGCATGAAAACAAAGAAGAAGGGAGAGTAAGTTTAGGTTCTTGACATCTCCTTCAATGGCCCATCCCAATGACCTAAATACCTCTCATTAGGCTCCACCTCTTAAAGAGTCCACCACCTTCTAACAGTACCATGATGGGGGACCAAGATTCCACACAAGGCTCTCCTGGAGATCTTCAGGATCTTAATTATAGCACTCTGTGTCTCTAAATGAAATATGTAGCTACTCATTAGATATGATGCCTATCTGAATAGTTCAATATTCTAGATTTTGTGATAGCAGTAATAAACAGTTTCAAAAATTACTAAGAAAGAAGAAATATGAATACTTATGAAAATTGAGTTAAAGACTCATAAACCTCTCATTTACTTAACTGAAGCTATTTCTTCTCTCCATATATATTGTACACTAATGATTTCTAAAGGCTGAGGGAAAGTGATGAGAAAAGAAATAATATGTGGAAAAGAATCTTTCAGGCAGATTTTTATTATGGGCCTAAAGGATAATTACAACTTATTTAAAATATATACATTTATGTTACTTTCCATATAGATTTTAGAATTAATGAAGCTTCTGAATAATTTATAATAAAATTAAACTCAACACTGGAATACTTTAAAATACAACCATGTAAAGTTCAGTAAAATAAAGTCACTCTTATTACTGTTTTTATCTCATAATCTTTTACCTCTGGCAGAAAAAAGTTTATTGATATATATGTATATATAATACAGACTTCTAATGATGGATATACTTATAGAATTATTGAATAAAATATTTTTAAGTATTCACAATGCAAAATATAACATACTTTCTCATAATTCACACTTTGTGCATAAATTCTGTCTCCTGTGAAATATTTAGTGGATTATTTCTCATTCACTCTTTTCCTTGAAAACTGTACAGCCTTTCATTTGAATAAGGTCTTTTGGAAATGTCCAGAATGAACAAGCACATAACACATCAAATGAAGTCCAGTAGGCAATGCATAATTCATATAGAAACAGAGCTCTAGTAGGAACCTCGGGAATTTATTTGATAGTTTCAAATAGCATTTTTCTTGTCAGTTCAGTGAACTAAAGAATTACACTAAAACAACTTAGTGCCTTTCTCATGTGTTTCTAATTACAGAGTTCTTTTACTATAAATTACAAGGAATTGATATTTAGCACATGCATGTGGAATCTCTGGAGCGTGCACAGCTTCTCCCTCATCTAGAACATCCTTTCACAACTGAATACATGAATAGATACCTCTTAAAAAAATAATAAATGCACATAAAAGCTACCTAGGGAAGCAACTCATTTCTTTTATTTCTCTCTATGACAAAATAGGTTAAACCTAACATTTGAGGAACCAAAACAGGCAGAATCCTATATCTAGGCTTAAAAAATTTCAAGTCCTTGATCATGCTTTATTTTGGATTTCTGTGACACTGTTCAAACATTAATAAAGCAATAATAACTGACATACATTCCTTCTCTTCTACACTAGAATGACTAGAATGTGCAAACAACAGACATTAAAGCAAAACAAAGACCCCTCAACACACTCTTGTATGCCTGATTGGTGGGTGGACTCCTTTTTACTTCTCTCAGATTTCAAGCACCTTTTTACAAGACCACTTGAGAGTTTCCCAACCTGGGTGCAGCTTACCTTGACCATTCTTTTCGAAGACGCTGCTTTTCCATTTCATGCTCTGTCATTGCTCTGCTTTTTCCTTTGGACTTAGTGTGTAGTGCCATCACAGCCCTCCTCTTGGTAAAGAGCTCTGCTTCCTACATTCACTTCCAGACACAGCCGGTGACAGAGCCCTGGCAGGTACACCACAGTTTGAATGAACCCACCCAGCATGTTAGAAAAGCCTGGGTCTCATTTTACTGAGGTCTCAGAGCACAAGTCAGCAAACCTCAAGCAGTCCCCCAAGGATGCCTGAGGAGGGTGCGGAGGACATGTTCAGCTGGCTATGAGTGGTCCCCGAGGACGTGCAGCAAGTTGTGGAGGACACAGAAGTCATAGCAGCCCACCATCTCTCCATCCCACAGCTTTTGCTCGCCAGAAAAATGCAATCAAAAGGCCTGTTAGCCTGTAAGAGATGCCTTCGCTGTTCTGCTTGCACAGAGAGGACCCTTCAGGTTTAGCAACAAACCTGCTCGGGCTGTTGAGTTTGGTTCCCTATTTCCTGCTCAACTAGAACAGAGTCTGACACGTGGCCTCCTGTTCCTCGGTATTTGCAGAATGAATCAGTCTTCATTTTGCTTTCCAGAAAACCAAGGGCCATGGTTTACTACTTTGCTCAGTTAGGAAACTCAGAAGATTCTGCCTGATCCTGTCTCAGCAGTCACACCACTGTCTTCCTGTGCTTAGGTAGATCAAAACTTACCTGTGTGAGTGGCCAGGATCTCCACTCCAGTCATTTCCCCCAGGGACAGATGTAATCTTTCATCATTGTGGCACAAAATGAAGAATAGGCTGACTAGAAGAATGAGTGTTGACTTTGAACACAACTAACTTTGAGGAAACTCTCTTACTTAAGAGGGAATAACCTGTAAAAATTTTGAATCCATCAGGTTGGACTTTTTGCAAATAACTCTTTGGTTTTATGCTAAATTGTGCCTCCTCCTATTCAGATGTTGCAATCCTAACCCCCTGTACCTCAAAATATGACTGCCTTTGAAGACAAGCCTTTAAAAAAACTAATTAGGGCTAAATGAGTTTATATAGGTAGGCCTTAATCCAACTTAAGTAATCTATCTTCTCCTTGCAAAAACAGAAGATTGTGTTCAACAGACATAGTTGTGCAAAAACACACACACACACGGAAGGCCATGTTAGGACAGGGAGAAGATAACATATGCAAGCCAGAGAGATGCCTCAGGAGAAACCAGCCTTGACCGTAGACTTCCAGCCTCCACAACTATGAGAAGACTCTGTTGTCGAGGTCGGTCTGAGGTGTTTTAATGTCATCACTAGCAAACTCCTCATAGAATTAAATAATAATTCTGCACAGAAAAGAGCTGCACTGGAGAAAAACTTTGCTTGAAATCTGTATGTAAGCAGTCATTAAAATGAAAACCACAAAGATGATTTAATAGTTTCACCAACATTAATTTTTATCTGGAGAAAAATAAGAAGAGATTTCCAGAATGTTTTGAAAAAGAGAACTCTGCATCATTTCCAATTTTTTTTAATTACTAGCTACTGTCTTTG
>NW_004955471.1:9792481-9803071 GCF_000276665.1 Chinchilla lanigera
AGTTAACATAGTTGTTCTACTGTCTTCTCTTTCTTTGTTGAAAGAAACGGTCAATGAGTCCTTGATTGATCAATATTGCATGTCTCTATCTGTTTTCATGAGAAACCACTTTGAAGATATCAATATGTAATACAAGAAGCATTGTTAATTTCCTACCACTTTGTTCGTAACTCTGTATTGTCTACTGTTCTTTTGCTATTTTGTAAAATGTTGTCTGTCTGTTAATGTTTTCCTCCTTTTATTTTTAAAATAAAATAAATAAAAAGAAATAATAAAGCTGAGTAATACCCCATTGTATAAAAATACCACATCTTTTTTATCCATTCCTCAGTTGATGGACATTTGGGTTTTTTCCAAGATTTAGTTATTACAAATTGTGCTGTTATAAATATGGGTGCACAAATATCTCTGTGGTATGATGTTTTTAGTTCTTCTGGAAAAATACCCAGGAGGGGAATAGCTGGGAACTGTAATCCTAGTTTACTGAGGAATCTCTAGTCAGATTTCCACAGTGGTTGTACCAGTCTACATTCCACCAACAGTGGAGAAGGGTTCCTTTTTTCCCACAGCCCCTCCAGCATTTATTATGGGTTGATTTCTTAACCATAGCCATTGTTCTTTCTAGTCTGAGATGGAATCTCAGGAATCTCAATGTTGTTTTAATTTGCATTTCTAGAATGACTAATGACTTTGAACATTTTTTCATGTATTCACTTACCATTTGTATTTCTTCATGTGAAAAGTGTGTGTTCATCTCAGTTTTTGTACCGGGTCTTTGAATTTTAGGGGCCTCATTTTTTTTTTAATTCTTTATATGTTCTAGACAGGAGTCCTTTGTCTGAGAGACAGTTGGCTAAAATTTTTTCCCAATTCGTGGGTTTTCTTTTCACCCTTGGGTGATTTCAGAAAGGCACATTTCAATCCATAATAGTATTTTCAGTTTTTCCAGGGAACTCCCCTTTTCACTGTTCCAGCCAGTTTTTGTTATTTTGTCTTTCTCTAGCAACAACAGCTTTTCCTCTTTTCCACTCTGATATATCCAGAAATTTTTTAAATAAAACTTGCTTTGTTTGTAAAAGTAGCAAATTGCAGGTTTCGCCAGCATGAAAATGTGGATATAGAGGCTTGGACACTGACAACCTCAGGGATGTTGTGGACCGTTTTCATTCATAGAAAAGTGGCCTATTTTCTCATGGAAATTTCTTCTCCCTGAGTCACTTTGGAAATCCTAAGCATCGGCACACACCTGTACTTCCATCCTGCTGACGCTGGCACCAGAGCAGTGGGGTCTTGGCTGTGACTCCCCACCGTGTGGTTTAGAGGTTTTGGAGCTGGCTTGTGGGAAATGGGCTGCGCCGCAATTCTCCCTGGAGCTCTTCTCACTCTCCTCACGGTGGGCAAGTGTTATTGCTGCTTCCTTAACTGTGCAGGAGATTCTCACTTGCCGCATATTTCTCCTAATCTTCCTAAAAAAATGACTACAAAGCACTTTGCACTAATGAAACAAAAATGTCTCCATCCTGTAATGCTCTGCCAAAGAGCTTAAGAAGAGAAACAAAAGTACATTAAGGACAAAATGCTACAACCACTTGTGTTTATGTATTTAGTAGATAAACACTACCATGGCAGATATTGCTCTAATTTAACTTTAACATGTACTGTCGTATTTAATATTTGTCACAGCAGAATGACAAATCGGGCAAATTTGGAAACGGATGCACAGATCAGTAGTTTTTCCAAGAGACACAGCTGAGAGTTGGCTAACACCAATTTAAAAGCAAGGTCACTGTCTCCAGAATTTGTGCCTCTAGGCTATGCAACCTGTCACAGACACACAGCCACGGTCCCCAGAGGATCCCACATTGCTCTAAGAACTAGGTTGAGATAACTTTTGGAGTCCTCTGCACATTTCCTCTGCCATTTTCAGTGTCTTGTTTCTTGGTGCAGAATCCAGCTCACTGCCATGCACTTCCCAGCTGTTACAATGCGAGCTCCTCTTTGGGAGGCTTCTCTTCCTTCTGCAGTGGGTGTCATTTCCTGCCTTCTGGATGTGACAGGAGCACCCATGCACACCAAGCGTAACGCCTGCCTGATTCTGCATGGAGATAGACCAATAATTACGGGGCCGTGTGGCAATTAGATAAGCTACCAATGGGATTTTTTAGTCTTTTGGTACATTAATTTTTAAAATTTATAGCATTAATAGTCCGTGTTTGCAATAGAGTGATTTCACTCATCGTGGTCAGTGGGTAAATGTGCAAAACACAACTTAATTCTTTTCTGTCTCCTATCCCTCCCCTCCCTTACTCATCCCCTCTTATGCGACATTTTCTTGTCTTTCATTCTGGAAACAAAAGAAAGATAAATAGTCCTCTTTTCCCTATGGAAGTGAGTTAAAATAATAAAGAAAAACGCTAAAATTTCCTGATAGAATGGCTCACAATCAGAGTAAAGCAGGGTATAAGAAATGTCCAGGAATGGGATGCAGTGTCGCATTTCCTAGGCTGAACATAATTAGAAGCAACTGCTCTGGTGCTGCACACGACACAGCCATGAAGAAATGCAGCAGAAGTCCTTGGAGCTGAAAGAGTTCCTTAGAAATAATTTAACTATTAACTGGAACAATTGGAGTGGGAGGGATCAGAATGACATTTTAGATTTATTTTTGTTTTAGGACCCTTCTAGTATGCTTCTTTTAATACTGTTTTGTTAAAATGTGGGCAAATTAGGTAATTTTAGCCAGTAAAATTGAACAAATTTCTGTAAAAATATTTTATAACCCTTGCAGTAACGTGAAGGATCAAATTGCCAAATCAGATTGTCGGGAATCTGATCTTTACCAGGACTAACTTCTATTAATACAAGGATCCTGGCAACCACCATGCACAGGCAAGACACGGTGGCCTCTGAGATCCACAAAGACATCTGTTCATTTCTCCCCACAAGAAAATACTTTAAATTTCAAATTTTGCCATTGATTTATAAGAGATGGGTGTTAGAGCAAAGATATTTGAAGGGAACTGTGATGATTGATTTTATGTTTCAACTTTAGTGGACCTTGAGGTGCCCAGTGTTTGGAGGAATAATGTTTCGAATGTTTTCGTGACCATGTAAATCTTTAATCTACTTTGAGTTTAGTTTAGTATGTGATATGATATATGAGGCTAGATTCAATCTTCTGTGTGTGAATAACTGGTTTTCCAAACACCATTATTAAGGAGGATTTTTGATGGCTGACTTTGTATCCTTCGGTCCAGTTTTTATCACTGTGCCTTTGTAACTACTCTGGGTCTGGTTTTGTAACGGCTCCACATTTCCTGTTTGCTTTTCCTACTCTGTGTCGCCTCTTCTTCCATGTGAATTTCAGGATAGTTTTCTCCAGTTCTGTGAAGAATACTGCCGGTATTTTGACTGGGAGTGTTTTAAATCTGTGGACAAGTTCTGAATTATTGCCACTTTTATATTGGTTTTCCCTACCCAGGATCAAGGGATATCTTTCCATTTTCTGATGTGCCTTTTATCTCCTTTTTAGAGAATAGTAGTTTTCATTGTAAGGGGTTTCCACTTCCTTAGCCAAGTTAATCCCTAAGTATTTGACTTTTCTTGGTGCTATTGTGAATGGTAATGTTTTATCCTAGTTTGTTTCTCAGTTCATTCATTCTAGGTATACAGGAATATTATTGATTTATGAGTATTAATTTGTCTCCTGCTACCTTGTTGAACTTGGGTGTTAACTTTAGGAATCTTTTGGTGGAAGTTTTGGAGTCTCCCATGTAGAGGATCATGTCCATCTGCAAATGATGACAATTTGACTTCTTCCTCTGCTACACATATCTTTTTTACTTAGTTCTCTTGCCTGACTGTACTTCCTAATATTTTGAGTACTATATTAAACAGATAGTGGGCATTCTTGTCTTGTTCCTGATTTTAGGTGGAATATTTCATGATTTTCCCCATTTGGTATAATGTTGGCAGGAGTTTGTCATATACATGGGTTTTATCAGATTGAGATAACGTCTTTATATACCTATTTCTTCACTGTTTTCCTCATGAGTGATGTTGAATTTTGTCCATCTGTTTTCTATATCTATTGAGATTATCATAGGATTATTTTGGCCCATGATTCTGTTTTATATAATATGATTTCTGTATTAATTTGTGTATGCTGAACTGTGCTACTGGAATGAAGTTTACTTGGTCATTTTATATAATCTTTTGATGATTTATTCTGTTCTGTTTGGCAATGTCTTTTTGAGGATTCTTGCATCTATATGTATTTTAAAAACTGACCTATACTTTTTTTTATCAGATTCATGTCTAGTTTTGAGGCTTTTGGTAATTCTTGCTTCCAGGACTGATTTGGGAAGTACTCCTTCCCTTTCAATTTCGTCAAAGAGATTAAGAAGTACTGATGTAAGATCCCCCCTCTTAGAAGACAGCAATAAATCCATATGGGCACCAGCCTTTCTTAGTTGCTTGATTTTCTTTTATCTTTCCTATTGCTTCAGTTTCATTGCCTATTATTGGATTATTCAGTGTTTTTATATTTTCTTGGTTCTGATATATTAAGTCATATGAATCTAGGAATCTATTCATTTTTTATGAACTCTCCAATTTATTATCATATAGGTTTGTGTAATAATTGCTAAGAAACTTTTGAATTTCAGCAGTGTCTCTTTTAATATAACAGTTACCGTTTTGAACTACATTGATTGGGGACATTTCTTCCCTTTGTTAGTTAAGAGGGTCTCCATTTGTTTATCCTTTGAAGAACTGTCTTCACTGACTCATTATATATTTTTTTACTCTCAGTTTCACTGATTTATGCTCTGATCTCTAGCATTTATTTCTTATACTAGCTTTGGGGTTTGGATTGTTCTTCTCTGTCTAGGACTTTGAGCGTATCATGTGGTTCTTCATTTGGCCTAGCTCTGTTTTTCTGGTGTGGACATTCAGAGCTCTAAACTTTCCTCTTAGGAATGCTTTCACTGTGTCCTGTAAATTCTGGTACATTGTGTTGGCATTGGTGTTTCGTTCCAGGAATTGTCTCGATTTCTTCCGTATCACTTTAATTACTTAAGGGTGTATTGCTTAATTTCCACACATTCACCAAGTTTTCCTTTGCCACAGAGTTACAGCTTTATTGTACTATGATCCAGTAACAGGCACAGTGTAATTTCCATTCTTTTGCATTTGCTTAAGCATGCCTTATTGGCTTCTAGTTCTCTATTCTGAAGAAAGTTTTGTTGGCTACTAACACACTGTGTGCTCCACTGTCCAGTATGTATGTGTTAATTATGGTTATGTCTTCCTATTGAATTATTCCCTTAACCAATATATACTGACCTTCTTTGCCTCTTCTGATCAGTTTTGGCTTGAAGTTCACTTTGTCTAAAAGTAAGATAGCTATGTCTTTTTTTTTTCAGGTTTTTATTGCATGGAATATTGTTTTTATAATTAGATTTTTGAGTCTATGTTTTTAGTTTAAATATTTTTCTTTTATACAGCATACCGCTGGATTTTCGCTTCTTGATCCATTCAGGAAGTTCGTGTCTTCTGCTTGTATAATTGGTGCTGTAGTTACTACTGATAGGCATACCGTGTTTATAGCTGCATTTTTCTTGCCATCTGTTCCGTGATTCCCTTCCTTCCCTTCTACTTAACTTCTCACCCTACTTGGTATATGCATTCTGCTAGACCTTTTGCTATTGTTAGATTCATTGTCTCTGTAGAAAATCCTTGAGAATTTACTGGAGTGCTAATTTGGTGGTGATGAATTTTTATAAGGTGCTCTGTATGATGAAAATATTTTACTTCTTCATCAATTTTGAAATATTCTTTTTAATGCTACATCACTCTGGGTTGAAAATTGTTTTCCTTTAGGTCTTGAACCACTTCACTCACAGCTCTTCTAGCCTTTAATCTTTGTGTGAGAAGCTGGCTGTTATTCTAATGGATTAACCATTAATAGTAATCTGTTGCTTTTCTGTAATAGCTTTTAGATACTGTTATATTGTTCTTCTGTGATGTGTCATGGACAGCTTTTTTCCTGGTTTTAGCTATTTGGGGCTGTATACCTCTCACTTTCGTGTTAACTTCTTTTCCTGTGTTTCAAAGGATTTCTGCTATTATTAGGATAAATAGGATTTTTATGTCATTTGCTCTGTCTTCTGCTTTTTACAAATTCCTAGAAACTTTTGACTAGTCTTTGTTGGGTCATTGGCCATCTTTGGATGCATTTTCACATTCTCTTGCATATTCCTCATTAAATCAGCACTGCCCATCGCTCGCTCTTCTGGTTGACACTGTCCTCACATTCGCCACTTCACTGTCCATAATTTTGACAGAATTTTAATTTTTCAATTTCTGTTTGGTACTTTTACAGACTCTAATTCTTTTCCGTGCTGGTCCTTTATGTGTTTTATCATTTCGTCTAGCACAGCTAGATTTTTATTAGTGTCCTCTGTAGACTAACTGATCAATTTTCTTTTATCAGACCTGTTATCTGTTTAGTTGTTTCTTCTTCTACCTTCCTAAGCACATTACTAATATGTTTTGCCAACACCTCTGTAATATTTTCTTTTCTTTCTTTCTCCTTTTTTTGGTACAGAGAGTTGAACTCAGGACTTGCACTTGCCAGGCAGGCTTTGTGCCACTGAGTTATATCCCCAGCCTTTACATTTTCTAATAATGCAGCTGTCGCCTTTTATTTCCCACTCTTTGATGCCACGTGGATCAGTTCTGGAGGAGGAGGGAATTTGGCAGGGTTTTGTTGACTTGTCTTCTGAGGTTTCCGATGTTTATTCATCTGTGTATCTGTCTTGTGAGCTGAGGCTTCTGTGTGGATTATGACGGAAAGCTTCTCTGCTAGTATGGCCACTTCTTTAGTCGTCGCAAGCCTTTCAGTGATGCCCTCAGGGTGAGGCTAAATACCGGCCCTTGCATCTGTCATGGGATCCAGCCACCTCCATTTATTACAGAGGGGAAGTTGTGGCATCTTGGACCCAGTACCCACTTCTCCGAACACAGCCACAAGATTGTTAATGACCTCAAGGCAATCCAAGTATTGGCATCTTGAGGAAATAAAATGATGTCAACTCTATCATCTTGGCTATAGTAATAAAATGGTCAGTAATAGCACCAAAAACCAGCAGGATACTGACAAGCCTTAAGAACCAATCATGTACCATCCTTAACCATAGAAAATCAATCAATAATACTACCCTAAATACCAACACTAACCAAATGTTGACTTCTGTACGTATCTGCTAAATGGAACTTTATCTCCATTAACAGCAGAACAGTGTTCAGCAGTAACAGCACAGAGTTAGGTATTAACTAAAGATTCATAAAGGTTATTAGTTAAACTACTAACAGTAGCAGGTCCAGGGAATCGAGAATGAAGAAAGTAGAATTTGAAACATGAATCAGTGGAAGGTGAGAAGGAGAAGGGAAAGGTAAGACAGGTCCTACTGAGAAAAAAAGGAGAAGAAAATAAAAAAGGAAAACAGTGCAAAATACAGGAAAAAAAGAAAGATAAGAAAGGAGGAAAGAAAGAATAAAAAATAAAAAGGGAGGAAAAGCCCCAAACTCCTAAAAATAATCTCATGAAAGAAAGCAAGAAATAATTTAAAAGGTAAAAAACAATTGAGTAAAAAACAGTTCCTCTGTGTTTTTGAATAAGTGGTTTCTTTCCAGGGTCTGCCCCCTTGGTATCCAGCCAGCCTCCGTCTTCTCCACCACAGGGCTTCTGGGGCTGTGAGTCGGTGAGGCACCCTCCAGCTCCAGAGGCCTCTCTGTCCATGACCCCCGTCTGTGGTAACCATGCGGTCGGAGGTATAGCCTTGCTTGTGTTCCTGGATAAGAGGAGCAATCAGCCCTCTGGTCCCTGCTGGATGGAGTTTTAAGCAGATCGGTTTCTCCCTTTGTCTTTCTCTGCCTAAGCATAAACTCCTCATAGATTCGGTGTCTGTCCAGCACCCCTCCGCAGTTGTCTCCCACCGTTGTCTCTTATCCAGGCTCTTTGGGAGCGTGAGTCAAGGATCTCTGACGCAGCTAGCCAGCTCTCTACTTTCTCGCTGGATCTGCTGGTCCTACAGCCTCACCTTCTCTCCTGAGGTGTTCTACCCCAGGGTCGGGCTTAGTCTGCACCTCTGCCGCCTTGTGCCAGGGGAAGCAACATGTAGAGGTGGTTTGGAGTTGGTAGATGGTTACCCGGGGGGCCAGAAGCCTGTTCCTTCAGTGAGCGGGCAGCCTGGCCCTGTATCTGAAATTAACCTAATCAAGTATTCAGACCCAGTTACATTCAATTTCTGGTTCCCTGAAGAAAACACCATGATGGTCCTTGGAGAATTATAGCATTCATAAAGACTATGACAATCCACTTGGTTCCAGACGTATGTGGTGTGCAAGGAAAGGTGTCTTCAAGGACTCTGAGCAGCTGGAGGTCTCTAAAGAGGTTAGCACTGGCTCCTCCCTCAGAACAATTCCGATATTCTCAACTCCTACTTTATGTTCAGAAAAGATGTGTGACCACATAGAGAGAAATAGCGGTGTCGGAAATGTAAGCATCTTGGTTTATTTTCCAGACTATTGAATCAAAAACAATAAGCATCTGAGGAATTAATGCTCTGCATCTTCTCTCCACATTACACACACGTGTGCACACGCACTGCATACTCTCCTCCTATGAATTAAGTAAGTGATTTAGCAGTGACCGCTCCCTACTCAGTGGTTACAAAATGAAGTTTCCGGCTTCCTCCAGTGTGATTTAATCGGGGACACTCTCAGCAAAGGTTTTAATATCAGATGTCAAATCTCTTGGCATCACGAGAGAATCCCACATATTATGCTTGGCATCTTATTAGTGGGCAAAGAATTTATGTGATGAATGCTTCCTTTCAAGGAGTGCTGTTTTACGACATACATATTTCAGTTAGTTGCTTTCTAACTTCAAATTCTTGTTTATATTCGGAGAGGAAACAGTATTTCTATAGGCCAGGCAGTGCTTTTGTTGATGTTGATATGTACATTAAAATGATGGAAAGTTGTAGAAATTAAAGGTCCTGGTAGAAAGTTTAACATTTTAAATATATCTTTTCTCTTGCTGGTCCAATGTATTGATTTAAGCAAAAGATTCTCTTCCCTATAAGTGCTGATACATACCAATACACTAGAAAGTACTTGATATATAAAAATTAATCTTTTAATTGGATTTTATGTATCAGAATAAATAAAGGGGAATATCTCTGTGAAAATTTACATTTTAATGCTTCTTACAATGAGTATTAAGAAACAACTTTGCAAAGGCATTTTTCTCTTCCATGCAAGTACAACTAAATCCTTATTCTTGAAGAAGGAACATAAACAGCCGTAGAGATGTTCATTAAATATTTTAATAACAGTTTGCATTTGGCAATGCAAAACACTGACTTTGAGTAGTAACATCGGTAGAAAGAGCACAAACTGGGGCTGGGGATTTAGCTCAGGGGCTGGGGATTTAGCTCAGCGGCAAAAACGCCTGCCTGGCAAGCGCAAGGTCGTGAGTTCGGTTCCCGGTACCGGAGAAAAACCAAAAATAAATAAATAAATAAATAAAAAATTGAAAGAGCACAAACTTTGAACACAACACTATTTGCTTGTTAAAAATGTGTTTCTCTATAAGTGGAAAATTTAATTATTTCCTGTAATTCATTGTTTCCATGTAACTAAACAGATAATTCATGTCTTTGATTAAAGGAAATATATGGAAACAAGAAATCATTTCCAATCACCTTTGATAGTGGCAATATGTTCTATATATTTGTTGTTAATTTACTATGCATGTCTTTTATAAAATAAAATGAAAATAAACAAGTATATATCATATATATTTAAAGCACATATATTATAAAGGATTAGATAGATAGATAGATAATTTTCAATGATATATACTATATTTACCCAGCAAATAGTACTTTACCAATATATGTAATTTTAATCTTACATTCAATTTAAAAATATAAATGTTTAAGTCAGGTAACCTCACCAGTTTCATTCTTTAATATGTGACATTTATGCTTGGCAAATTGTACAAATTCCATTTAAAAATAAATTCTATTTTAAAATTAGAAATCCAATGCTTCCTGTAAAAATAACTTGTCAAATCCAAAAATATACCTAAAAATGTTAAATATACCTGCCAATTATGCCTCCAATTTCAAACAAAGACTTTTGCTCTGAACATGTCAAAGGAAGTGCCACATTTTCAAAAAAAACCATTTATTTAAAAGTGTCTAATATTAACTGAAACATTGTCACATTCTTAGGAAATGCTAAAGAATTACATCTTCTTAGATACTGTAACCATAAGGTCATCTTTTCTCCATGGAGATTCAAAACATTCAGTTGGAAAAATCGTCTGAGTAAAATGCCTATACCTAAACATTACTGTAGAAACTAAAGAAAAGTTCAAGTCAATGCGTCCATTATAATTGACTCATTAATAATTCTGAAATCATGTGCTATGCTGCATATGTGTACAAAAGGTTTTACTTTTAAAGATAGAAAGCAGGAATGAGAAAAATTTTGGCTCCTATCAATTTTAGAAGC
>NW_004955471.1:9803171-9804382 GCF_000276665.1 Chinchilla lanigera
GGAATTGGAACTGAAAATTCCAGTTGAGAAATTAGAAATTTTAGGTAATACCAGTAATTCTTCCTACTCAAAGGTCCTCTGTTTCAATTTCAAATAATTTAGTCATATGTATACAGGGTTATGAGAATTTCTCCTGGAGAGTAAGTTACAAATGTTTTTAATCACTTTAGGTGCAGTTTGTGTCTCAATCCTTGTACTATTACACATGGTTCTTATACTACACATTGTTGTTTTCAGATCAGTCATTCTCATTACCAGATGCAAGCGTGCAAAATTGGTCAAGAAAAAAGAAAATTTTTAAGCATTGATTCAATAAACCACAGATATTAGCAATAAACCACAGATATTAGCAATACACCTATTCTAGCTATCTTATATATACACATATAAATTTTGTTTTTCATTTTAAAGAGAAAAGAAAAAAACAATATAACAAAAAGAAATACATAAACAAAACAGGATAGAAAACAATAAAAAGGATGCAAAATTTCAAAACATGGTGATAGGATATTAACAACGGTTGTTATATTACATAATGATATCTTCAAAATGGTTGCACATATAATCAGATATAGGCATGTAAGCTTGATCAAACAATTACACATTAACAGTTCCTTTCAATAAGTCAACAGGTATCAGTAGTACAATTATCCTAGCTATCCTGTGTATCTATATATACATATTTTTCCCTCTTTCTTTTTTATTTTTTACCTCTCCCCTCCTTCATCCCAGTTGCTCCTTCTCATTTGAGCAGTTTCTTTTTTTTTTTGGTTTTGGTTTTTCTCCGGTACTGGGAACCGAACTCACGACCTTGGGCTTGCCAGGCAGGCGCTTTTGCCACTGAGCTAAATCCCCAGCCCCTGAGCAGTTTCTTTTCCCTTTCACAATATGTTTTTCACCTTTCAGCTTTTATTTACTCTTTCAGGTTCTTATGGTGGGAAGAAAATATGATGTTTATACATGTGAACCTGATTTATTTATCTTATAAGTATGGTCTCTCGTTGTATCCATTTATCTATAAAAGCCTCTAGTTTATCTTTCTTTAAAGCTGAGTAGCAATATATGTGCACTTATGTTCATAGCAGCACAATTTGTAATTGCTAAATTGTGGAAGCAACTGAAATGTCCATCCACTGAGAACTGGATAACAAAATTGTGGTACTTTTATATAACGGAATATTACTCAGCTATAAAGAAAGATAAACTCGAGG